>NW_015170932.1:132758-144404 GCF_001447785.1 Gekko japonicus | reverse complement strand
GAAGAAAACAAATAAGAAGCTATACTGTTTTTAAAAAGAAGTTGAATAAAGAGGCTGACATCTTCCAACTTTATAAGATTTCTTACTCATGAGAAAGATTGGTGAAATGAGTGTAAAAACCGGTGTGCTCATCGAGGATATGATTATGTTGGACTTTGCTTTGCCTATGCCTGAATTCTTTTAACCTTTTTGTAAGATTAATAGCTTCACAAACTGATGCTTATAGAATTATTAAATGTGTCATTGTTAATTTTACCTCACAGGTGGCTCTTGGCCACTCCTGATTTCCTCAAATGTCATTAGCTTTCTGCAGTCCCCTGTAACTGTTGGCTTTTTTTTTTTACCTCAGAACACTGAGCTCTGCTGTTGCTGCTGACCAATCAGAGAGTGGGGGGTGCAGAGAGTCAGCTGCCTGGCAGCCACATAGAAATAAATGGGGGGAGCACATTTCCCCCCTTTTGACCCACTTCTTAGCAAGCACCTACTCCACGGTAGAGCGCTCTCTCCGAATTTGGTGTCTCTAGGTCCAGTGGTTTGGCCTGGGCATTGATATCACAGTGAGGGGACTTTCTTTTATTTATATATATAAAAGGAGCAGAAAGAGGCCTTAAATGCTCCCTGTCAGGAATCAAGGGCTGCAGATTCTATGGGGGAATTCATTGTCTGAATTTAAATGAATAGTAATGTGGAGAAAAATGGACTTATATCCTCAGTACTTTTTGTGAATTTTTAAAGTTATGTCCGTATTGGAGCAAATGCTAAGCCTGTCTGATATAGGCCAGGGCTATGGGAGCTTTTGTAAGTCACTGCGTCCTTCCTCAGATATGTGGACAAAAATCAAACTGAGAATTCTGTTTAAAAGGAAGGATACAAGGAGAGGGGATGAGACAGAGAGAGGTAAGTGAATTCTGCCTTGAGTTTTTCAATTCACATATCCACATATCCAAGGAAGTGAGTTGTGACTCATGAAAACTCATATTGAAATACATGTTAGTTTTTAATGTGCCACTGGACTTTAGTTTTATTTTGATATTGTATTTATTTTTTATTTTTTTATTTACCTCGCCTTCCCCCCAAGCGGGCTCAGACTATAGCAGACTAACATGGCTATCTCTTTGCAGTCATAGAGGTCAACTTCAAAGATTATGTTAGAGGTTTCCCCCCCTCTGATTCGTGTTTTAGAGGTCCCATAGACTTAAAAAGGTGATGTTGTCAATTTGTCTGGTTTCAAGACAGAAGCCCAAATTCAAAATAGGGGCTAAAAAGTTTCCTTCCCCCAGTTCTGAGGCCAGATTCTCAGAAAATAACTGGACAGAGATTGCTTACACCTGAGGATTTGCTCCTTTGCCCCCTGAATAACCATATAATGTTGTATCCTAATTGTCCAGTTTTGTAGTCTTCCTCTGCTTTTTGTTGTGATCCTGCCCAGTCACAGTCTAAGCACCTCTGGATGTCACGTGGATAAGGTGCACACAGGGACGGCCTGAGGTGTTTCTGCACCCTAGGCAAGGCCAGCTTGTGGTGCCCAGCCCCCAAGGCGATGCCAACCTCCCGGTGGGGCCTGGAGGTCTCCCAGAAACACATCTGGGAGGGGGGCACCACAAGCTAGCCTCGCCCCTGCCCGGGTCGGGCCCAGCCAGGCAGATTCCTCTGAGAAAGGGCTCGGGATGGCCGGGGGCGAGGGCGAGTATGCTTACTGGCACCCTGGGGCGCCTGGGGGAGGGGAGGGCACTGCCATTGCCCCTGCAGGCCAGGCTGCGAGCTAAGCGGGGCCTGCAGCGGAGGTCACGGGCAGCGGAGAGGAGGCCTGGAGCAGGAAGGAGCCTCACCTCGCCTCCCTTGCTGGCCCACCATCGAGGGGCTGGCTGGCCGGCCTCACCTTGCCTGCCTTTCACCTGGCCAGACCTGCTGCTGCTGTGGGCTTCTCCCTCCTCCTCCTTGGTTCCTCCGCCACCGCTCCCCTGCCTTCCTCGCGGGGCCATGGGTGGACGCCAGGGCCTTCCTCTCCGCTAAGTGAGGGGCGGCCCAGGAGAGCCCCACTGGTGAGGGCCCCCAGCGTGGACGGGAAAGGTGGGCTGGGCTCTGGATGAACCTGACCTGGGCCTCCATGGTGGGGCCGCTCCGGCCGCCGGGCTGACAGCCACCCATGTTTGAAATGCCTACTCCCCACCCCTCAGAGGAAGGAGCGCACTCATTGGCCTGGCTCCCGGTGGTGTCACAGACACGCCACCGGGATTGGCTCTCCGGGCAGCCCCTCTGCGCACACTCGGTCAAAGGAGGCGTGAGTTGGGGCGGGCGGGAGTGCAGCGGGGGAGAAGCTGTTGGCAGCAGTGGGGCAGTGGTCGAAGGCCCTGGGCAGTGCCAGCACCCTGCAGGAGAGCCACCACCATTGCGGTGGTGGTCCCAGTGGCGGGGAGAGTGTGGAGGGTGGGTGGGTCCAGTTTTGTGCCCTAATGGTCGGCCCGTGCTCTAGGCGAATGCCTAGTTCACCTAGCGGGTGAGCCGTCCCTGGATGCACATTTTTAAGGTCCCACCATTTTCTTTGCTTATCCTCCCCACCTTCTCACCCCTAATCCCATGGGCATGTGGCCATGGCCTCCTTTCTTCTCTGTCACCAGAGTTTTCACGTGTTTTTTTTTTAATGGTATTTGGTATTTCTCTATAGTATTGTATCTGTCTAGCAGATCCTCTGAATACACAGCTTTCTTTTTTAAAAAAAGACTAGGTTTTATTTTGTGCTTTTAATCTATGCACTTGTTTTAATTTATGTTTTCTAATTTGTGTTGGTTTTAATTTTTGTTTTTATCTTGCATGTTTGTTTTTATCTCATTAATGGACTTCAATTTTTGTGTCCTTGCAACTTGTTGTTGCATTGTCAGCATTCTTGAGTCTAAGGAGAGAAAGCGGGGTATGTTTTAAATAAATAAGTAAACACTACAGTGATATACCAAATACCAGTTTTTAAAAGCTTCCCAAAAGCCCTCCAGTGGTGGGAGAAAATGCCAGCAGTGGGGGCTGTGGAAAGAAAGCTGTGGGGAAAAGTGCTGTGTGGGATGCTCTGTTGCTACTACAGATGCAGAGACAGTTACTGCAGCAGTAAGGGGCTCCATAGAGAATCATTGCTATGTGGAAGCAGTCATAGCCTTGAAACAAAGACTGAATGAAAGCAGAGGTCTGTGGTAGTGTTGTAATAGCACAGAGCTGAAACATCTAGCCATCACATAAGTAAAGGCAAAGCTGAAATTTGAAAAGCAAAGGAAAATTACTACCACAAATTTTGGACAAAGTAACTTTGCCTGCCTATATACATTACAATGGATTATGGTGATTATCAATTGAGCAGACATAAAATGAGCTCATTGTAACATACCTTTGATGCAGAGATGCTTAATCACTGTACAGTTCTTATATGTACAGATGGTCATAAATGAGCACTCATGGATTTGTTTATTTCAACATGTCCACCCCACTTTTCTCCCACTTTGGGAACTCAAGAAAGCTTACAAAATAAAGGACACAAAAATTAAGCCCTATAAGTCCCCAGTACACCTTTCAAGCAGGTGATAAGCTTCAAGGTGATCACTTTGGGAACATCGTTCTATTGTTTTTTCACTATCAAACCATAGAGCTTGCCATATACCAGAGCTCCCCTGCATGACATCCCTGATGTGGTGATGTCACTTCCAGGTGTTTAGGAGTGGGGTTTCCCCCACCAGCCAGCTGGTCAGTGGTGGAGAGAAGCCCCTGAAACCAGGAGATCCTCCACCCTGGCAAGCCTAATTTAGGATTGCACTTCAGTCATGTGTAACTGGCCAAGTTGGCCTTTCCAGGAAGGGTGATAGCGGGTATGCAGCTCAAGTATCTCTCTTTGCCCTTCCTCAATGTTTCTGTTGCCACTAAGTTCCCTGAATGTTTTTTGAGACTGGAACATGTCAAAATATTTCTTTGCATACTGCACTTCAAGGGAAAAAGATAGCTATCCCAATGACATCAAGCAATTTGTTCTTTTCTGTTTCTATATACTGATTGCCACTCATCATACTTTGATTCAGTTAGAATGTTTTGTATCTGTCAGAAAAAAGGATTGACTAAAGTTTGCAGTGGTGTTGACCAAGGGGGAAATCGTTTTCCTTTGATTTTCAGCTTCAGACTTTCCCCATACTTATAGTTCTTTTTAGATGTTACATTCCTGAAACTGTGAAGGCATGTATGGGACAATTTTTAAAAATTATTTTATTGCATTTATACCCCGCCCTCCCTGCGAATGGGCTCAGGGCGGCTCACATAGGGCACAGTGTGCTTTTATTCTAGCTTCAGAATGCATGTATCAGATCCTAGATTAATTTGGTACAGATGTACCATAGTGGAAAATCCACTCTTTACTTCTTTCAGAAAAAACAATGATCACATGTATCGGGAGAATCACATGTATTGCATTTGGTGCATACACATATTCACAGCATCAGGAATGTAACATTTGAAAAGAGATAATATGGTGGCTAAATATTCCATTTGTCACAGATCTCATGTTTAATTCAGTTTTTGTTTCAAGGCTGTGTCACACATGACTTCTCATTCTGGCCCCAGACTTGGGAAGATAAATGTTTTCGCCATTTTGAATTCGGGCCACCATCTTGAAATCAAAGCACATGGTAAACTGACAGTATCACTTTTTGAAATCTATGACTCATGTAATATGAATCAGTAAAACATGAATTAGGGGGGGGGGAAACACAGCTCCAGTATAATTTTGCACACAGCTTCTATGCTAGCCCCAGATCTAATACACACATTTAGTTGACTTGAGTAGACGTCAAACTAGCAACCTTTGATGAGTAAGATATCCAACAAATTATTTTGCATAGGCCGTACTGTTTTTTAATTGAAAAGAAATGATGGTGTAACTAGACTATGTGTGGGAGGTCTGTGATCAGGTTGTGCTGCATTTCCCCCCACAAAAGCTAATAATAACAGCTGTGGGGATGAGCTAGATAATACAGATGATTATGTGATCAATCCATTGCATTCCATTGTTTTCTGTGCTATTACTGTATTTTCCCCCCAGAACAAATGTGTAGCTTTTTTCACTTAAAATGCTGTGTCATTGCCTGACAGCCAGTCTTGTATGGATCGACAAAGCCGAGTTGAGATTTCCTAAACTACTGCCCCTTTCTTCCTTTCTTCTCTTGCTATAAAACAGCCCCCCCTTCTTAGCCTAATTGTTTATTCCTTATTTACTGTGGATGTTGATATCCTGGAAATCCTGAATTGATCTTAGTTCTTTTTCCAGCAAGGCAGGAAGTCTCCAAAATGTCTTCTTTTTATATTGCTTTGTGATCACACAATTATAATAACGAAAAGAAACAAGAAACACAATCTCTTTGCACCCAAAGAAAAGCAGTAACTAAAGGCTCCTCTCCCCTGCCCCCCCCAAAAGGAACTGATTGAGGATCCATTCAGGAATGCTGAGAAGCTAGGACTTGAAGTGAACAGAAAGTATTTAATTAATATTGGAGTGACTGGGAAATAATTTGCAGCTGGGAAGTAGCAAGTGTAAAGGTACAGTTGTCATATAACAGGAATAATGGCTTTTATTTCAAAGGAGATGCTATTTATTTCCATTGTAAGAAAAGATTTAGCCGCTCATTTCCACATTCTAATAAAGAACAGAACATTTTTCACCAGGCCTGCTGGTAACTCTAAAACATCACCATATTACGTGGACTTGTTTCATTTCCACTTGTAGCTGATTGTGAAAAGGAAATCCTTCAGCAGCACAAAAAGGTTGTAATGGGGAAGCAAGCTAAATCCTTCCCCAGAAACTACAATTTGCATTCTGGGAAGAATCAATGTGTATCACATTGATACCTTTTATTTCCTTAATAGCAATGGTGGTGGTGATGATGGTGGAAGAATATGTCATGACCACAATGCAGTTCAAGGGGCTTCAAGGCTACTATTAACTTTTAAAATCAAGGGGAAATCCTGACAGCTGATCTCACATGTATAATCTAGTTTGACCTTAAAATCCTCTGAAGTTAAGCAAGTCAAAGAAGTGTTTGTTTGAGTACAAAATGGCAACTATACACAGAAGCACTCTTAACAGGAATTCCTTAACTGGGCTGAATCAGAGAGAGAAGAACTAGTTACTTTTACTGAATTGTGTTTATGTTTACTAATTTAGGCTGGACTAAGGACACTTCATGATATTGGTCCTGAAATTCGGCGAGCTATATCCTGTGATTTGCAAGAAGATGAACCTGAGCAAAATCACCATGAGGAGGAGGAAGTATATAAAGTAAATAGCAAAATGACTGTACAGTTCCCTTAACTTTCTAAATTTATAACATTATTTTAGCTATCTTTTTCTCTCTCTACAGATGTGAGATTTTTTTTCAAGACAGGCTTCATTTTGTGGGCTGTTTCTTGTGTGCATAAGGAAATGAAACAATTTATAATACTTAGAAAAGTGAGACTTGTGCCATGTACCCCCTTGCACTGCATGAAATTAGTTTATGCTAACGTATCCAATGAGATCAAAGATGACTGCATCTTAATAAAACATGATGGAGGAAATAATTTAAACAATAAGATAGAATTTAATTCTAACTTCTTTCCTAGACCTGTATCCTTATAGAATGTAGATACACATAACAGGATTAAATAAGGGTGAACTAAATTCTACAAATAAATGTTCTATAGTCCGTGTAAAAGGACAATAAACAAACAAAGGGTATTGTGATGTTGCCATGATCATGGGCAGCCTCATGCCTCTATAGAACAGCCTATTTTTAAAACTTGGCATTATGACAGTGTAACAGCTTGATAATAGAGAAGCAAGCTGAATCTTAGTAATGCATTATATTAATTAAGCAGATATTAACTTGTACATTACAGAGAAATGGCGCCTTGTTTGGAAATCATGTAAACCATGTTCCCAATGATACAAGAGAGTCATTTCAACAGATCAACACCACACACCGCCCGCTACATGTCCAAAGGCCATCAATTCCATCTGCAAATGAGACTACTGAGAAAAATGTGCATCCTTCAACAGGAAACTCTGTATTCCATAACCATCATAGCCATCATAATCATCATCACCATAACTCAATAGGGAAGCACGTTCCAAATTCAACAAATGCTAACCTCAATAATGCCAACATGTCCAAAGTGGTGAATGGAAGACATATAAATACTGGAAGTCATGAGAATATGACTGAAACGGGGCACCGCTTGCATTCCAGAAGTGATCATCATGAAAAACGTAGAAGACCTTCCAATCGCCGGTAAGCACCTGTATTCATTTGGGCTCCATAAATTCTATATCCAAAGCTTATTATACGTAATTTATATGCCCTTGAACTGAAATGAATATTGAGCTTCATCAATGTGTGTATGTGAATTAATATTTTCAATCCTTTGATCAGTCTTTGGATTTATATTGGATTTATATTTATTTCCTTTGGCCACTTCAGGCTTATCTCACTTGTTTTGGTCTATTTCCCAGGTTGATTGTAATGTAATATCATACAATCGGACCACTTGATCCACAAGTTGGAATTTTTATTTTAGTATATCATGGTTCACTTGTAAGGAAATCCCACCCAATTCTGTTGGACCTGGATCAGTAAACAAATGATAAATTCACAATAAAGCCTGTGAAATTAGATGAGTCACTGTGCCTCGATTTAGATTAGAGTAATTCAACATGAACAGCATGTTCAGCTCTACAGTAAATAATCCAAGAAATACAAAGTAAATTTGTATTTATTTTTATTAAATTAATAGATGGAGTAATGGTTTTAATTAAACACACTTCTTTTCTTCCTTGACCAAGTAGTTATAGAATTTATTTTATTGCCAGTTAATTAATGCTAATTACACTTTTTTCTCCTCCACATTGTGTCCATTCTTGGATAGAGCTCGCTATTATGAAGCTTACATTAAGTAAGTATATCCAATATGTCATGCACGTTTGATTTGCTGAGGCACTATCCAAATCTCACAGTGATTTTTAAAAAAAAGTCTATGTGAGAAGACACTTAAAGTAGAAAAGTCAAAAACAAAAATGAGCCCATACTTGAAGGACTACATCTTCCAGAATGAGCCCCTCTAGTTGTTCCAGTCCTTTGTTTAGAGCCTTTTGTCTATCCCCTCATCCAGGCTTATTAAATCAGGCACCGCTCAGTCATCCCAAGGCCACCTGGCAAGCATCGTGGCAGTGCAGAAATCAGACCATGGTCTCCCAGATCTTAGTTCAGCATGAGGCATTTATTTTACTAGATGTTCCTGGCAAGATATTGGGGGATCATAACTGCTGTTTAGGTCATAATCTGCTGGCCAACTTGTGAGTCATATCCTGACCAAAGCATAAGTGTTTTTAAGTGAAAGAAAAGGAGAAGAGGATGGGAATAAAGAGGGAAGGTCACAAAAAAGCCAAAAGAGTAATTGATGATAGCACCAAAGTTTATAACTGTGTTGGTCGTAACAGTGATCAAAACTGATCAACAATTACAGGCAAAGCTTACAATTCGGCCAGCTTGCCCTTTCACCCCTGCTGGTAGCCAAGTTTCCCTCTCCATCATTTTCCCCTTCCCAAAACTAAACTTTTGGAAGGAGCAGGCGCCCAATACCAGAGAAGGCTTGCAGTTGCAGACAGAAAACTGGTGTGCGACATCAGATGCTGCTGGACAATCTGAGAAATAGGCTAGCCTGTATTTCCTAGGTTAGAGAACAGATCCATTTCCCACGTTCCCTGGTAACAGTGGTGGTCCACTTGGAATGTCTTGGCATCTGCCACAAACTGTCTTTATCCACCAGCTCTCCCCACCAATACTTGAGGGCAAATTTTAGAGTTTCTGATGGGAACAGTAATTTGGTTGAACCTGGTGTTTTTGAATGAAGTAATAGGTAGGGATGGGCATGAACCAGTTCATGAGCCAAAATTCAGCATGAACATGGCCCAGTGCAGAACCCCCAAACCGATGTTCAGGGAAGGCGCCTTCCCTGAACAATTACCAGGCTTTTGTCTGGTTTGGTTCAGCTGTTCAGGCCATTTAAACCTAACAGCTGAGCTGCACAGGTCCACAGCTCTCCTGTGAGGTTTAAATGGCTGCAAGACATTTCAGCCGCCAAAAAGGAAAACAAAATACAAGAAACCAGAGAGACACAGTAAGGAATAGCAATAAGAACAAAACTGTGTACAAAATGATTCACCAAAAATCTTCAAAAAGGTAATATTTATACAAGATTATAGTTGTTTCAATATATCTAATCCAAAATAACAGTACAAATGTCCATACAAAATAAGGCTGAATGAATAAACAGCTGAAACATAAATCTTCAGTGTTCACCCAGGACTGCAAGCCATTTCAGCAGTGGGTTTCACTCCCCCCTGCTTGGAAGTGGGGTGAAGCAAAACAGAACGCTGAAATAGGTTTTGCTTCTCCTCACTTGGAAGTGGAGGTAAGTGAAACAGACCACTGAAATGGATGCCAGGCATTTAAACTTAAAAACGAACGTGTGCACCCACCCGGCTGTTAGGTTGCAATGGCTGCCAGCCATTTCCCCCGCTTCGAAATGAGTGAAAGCGAAACTGACAGGTTAAATGGCTTGCAGCCATCTAACCTTTCCTGGACAATCCCCCCCTTTTCTCCTCGCCGTGGCTTGCTGCATCTGGGAGAAAGGGGGACCCAAACTGGCTGGTTCAGTTCGGGGTACTTTTGGCTCAGTTCAGTTCAGGAACTGGAATTTTTAGGTTCATGCCCTGGCATTTCAATAAAGGCATTCATTTGAAAAGTGAGAGTAGAGGCAAATGGTATAATAACTTTCTCTTAGGTTTTAAGTTGTGATACCATTTTGCCACTATGATGCCATTTTTATGGGTATAGAGAAACAAGATAGTAATGTTTAAGCTTAATATTATCTGTGAATCCTGGAGTAACACAGGCTTGCAGCTACAAGGATCTTAGTCAGTCTTGATGTTTTAATGTTATGTAAAATACTGTCTGAATGCAATGGCAGCCCCAAATGTCTATGTCCTAACTGTAGGTCAGAATCAGGAGATAGGCATCTGCCCACAATTTGCCGAGAAGATCATGAAGTTCGAGATTACTATAATGATGATCATTACTTGGATGATCAGGAATATTTTAGTGGTGAAGAATATTATGAAGAAGACAGTATGTTATCAGGAAGCAGGTAAGATTACTGGTCCACTGAGTATATACATTCTGCCCATGCATTTGTTGAGAAGTAGTATACCTCTGAATACCAGATCCTGATGTGGGGGGTGGGAATAACAAGAGAAAAGATATTGGGCTTATGTGTCACACAGCTTGTGGGTGTCTGGAGCAACTGGTAAGACACTGTAGGAAACATGATGCTGGACTAGTTGGATCTTTGATATGAACCAGCAGGGCTCTTTTTAAGTTCTTAAAACAAGTCATGTATCCAATATATCCTGACATATTAGTAAGGAAAATGTAGACATTAAAAAGGAAAGAAAGGGGAGACTCTAGTCCAGTCTACTAGAATTTGTGGTTCAACGGTTATACTACTGTATTTCCTCATAAGGAAGATGACCTTGAATGTACAATAACGTGCTAAGAATATTTTTTTTTAATTATTATTGGACATAACTGTGACTTGCATGCAAATGTACAATGAGCCCCCACCCCTTTTGATGGCATAGCTGTGTGTGTGGGGGGGGACTTGAGTAAATACTGTACTGTAAGTCCCATTTCATTCTTAGATTTTCAGTGTGGTCCTAAAAACAATTGTTACAGGACAATCGATCGGTTGTTGATACACTAACAGCTGCTGCTCACTCCCTTGGGTTATGTGTACATTTCTATTGCTATTCTACGCATCTGTCAATTCTTTCTTACTATTAATGAGAGAGAGAGAGAGAGAGAGAGAGAGAGAGAGAGAGAGATATCAATAGTAGAATCTGACCCCTACCACAGTATCTCATTGAAAATGTTCACTATGAAGCTCGAACTATAAGTCCCAACCTCAGTGCAGCTTCATCCCTAAGACTGGGTTCATCTCTCCCAGAACGTGTTAGGGATGGCACAAAGCCATGCTATTGAGGAGATTGTTTTATCAGCCCCACTGAGCTTCTGCTTGTTTCCATTGTTTTACCCTCTGCAACTTCCTTTGCCTCTTCAGTAGCCACTAGCTTGCCCACATTCATGCACATACAGTGTAAAAACAGACATGAAGGCCATTTATAATATATGCTGTGCTTCAAGGGAAACAAGTGGATGGAACTGGAGAGGTTTATGCTGATCAGATGCTTGGATCTAGTGACAGTCAGAACTTTGGGTTAAGAAAGTGGAACAGGCCCACCCGAAAGTTAATTGACTAGCCTTGGAATAGATAGCTGCTATCGTGTTTTTAGTTTTATTCACGTGAGATCCTTTCATCACTTTATATATGAACTAGCAGAAAAGCCCATTGTGAAACCGATACAACGGGATCTAGAAAGATGTGGTCTGTAATGAACGCATAGGCTGGATGGTGGTAAGGTAAACAGTAGTGGGTGAGAGTGGGAGGGGGTGGGGGAACGGCGGCGGCGGCCGGAGGCCTCTGCATCCCGTTGCTGGCCCTGGAGTGAGTGGGGGGAAAGGGACCCGGCCT
>NW_015170932.1:126656-130703 GCF_001447785.1 Gekko japonicus | reverse complement strand
CCAAACAATTCCTAAAGATTTTCCGAAACACTACTCTGTTGATAAATTGCAGCACTTTGAAGTAGCACCAAAGTGTTAAGATCTCTCCAACTGTCACCTGGAGACTGGCAACAGCTTGTCTGGAGTGTGGGCAGTATGGCATTGTATCTGTCTGAGGTCCCCTTCTTCCTCCTCCTCCTCAGACCCCACCCTCAGCAGGCTTCATCCCTAAAATATCCTGGAAGTTTCCAACCTGGAGTTGGCAACCCCATGTCCTTTCCTGGCAACCATCAGCCAACCTGCCTGTCTGTCTTAAGTTTTACAACCCCCCCCCCCAGCCTCTGCCTAGGGAGCAGCTGACATCATTCTCCTCTCCCCTATTATGCAACTGAAAATTCCAACTGCCTTGCGGGGGGGGGGTGAGTTTGAGGTGTGGAATGGAGTGACGTCCAATCAGCTTCCATATGCAAATGACCTTGGAACGCTGGGCGGGACTGCACAAAGCAGCCAGTCAACCCAGCCAGTGTGTTCTGAGTGGCAGTTTTTCCGGCCTAACACTAAAGGAGTGCATTTTGGAATGTTGCGAAATAGAATGTTCACTACTCAATTATATATAAGGAGAGATAATGCAGACTTCAAGGTCCCTACTCATTCATTTACAGTTTAAAATCAGTAATTAACTAAAAATATATATATAGCATAATGAATCGGTTGCTATATAAACTAATTAATGTTTGTCTGTCATGAACACCCATCACTCAAAAACCATATGTGAATGGTAAGATCCATTTTAGTTTAATGTTTGATTAGCCTTCATGCAGTAGCACAAATCATTAAGAAACATGTAAGAGTTTCAGGAGCCAGTAAATAAAAAGCTAATGATATTTCTTTGTTAGTGTAATTTCCATTAACCATCTGTTTTTTTTAACTCAGACATGCACATGAATATCATAGCAGATATTACTATAACGATTCAGATTTTGAACGGCCAAAAGGTTACCATCATCCACATGGCTTTTATGAAGATGATGAGTCACAGATGTGTTATGATTCAAAAAGACCTCCGAGGAGACGGTTGCTACCTCCAACACCAACACGTGAGTACATTAAAAACACTGGTTTCATGATATGGTTATAGGCTTGGAAGACCCAAGGAGACCCAGAATACCACCATTATTTTCTCCACATGTTGTTAAAGTATCAGAAACAATTCATTCAGAGCTCTAGGATAATAATTAACAATGAAGAGCAGCTTCCCCACTTGTCTGTCTGCTATGTAGGATGGCTCCATGGCCTGGGGGAAGGTCCTGCCAGGTGTGGGGCTGTTGCCATGGTGTTCCCAGTGGGATGAGGTTTGGTTGCTCTAGATTCCTTCAGGTCAGAGCAATAAGCTTGAGTAGCCATTTGATTAACCGGCAACCCCCCATTTCCTGAATATGCCTGATAGCAAGGTTTTTACCGTCGCATGAGTCTTTGGTCTTAATATTCAGCTGGCAAACAGGTCAGCTGCAAAGTACCCTGAAATACTGCTCTTTTAAAACTTATATTGGAATATCCTTTGGTCAAAAAAGGAGATAGTGGCCCTGCCTTCTCTTGCCACGTTTTATAGATGCCCCTGCTCGGCTCCTCTGCTTGCTGACTGAGGCACTCGGCTGCGGCTGCAGGACCCACGCGTCTGGAGTTATTTGCAGGTGGGCTGTGTGGAGGCTGGAGTCCTGACAGCCATCCTGGCTCAGTCTGCTGGTATGCATCCCCCTTGTGGAGGGAGGACAATGAGCAAGACTCACCATCATCATCAGTGGTCAAATATAGGTAGAGGATGGCATGGAAAGGAAGTGAAGAATAGTGGCATGCTACACACACAACTTGAATATGTACATAGAATCGTAGAGCTGGAATGAACCACTAGGGTCATCAACTCACTGCACAGTGCAGGAAATTCACAACTACCTCCCCATCCCCACCCCCAGTGACCCCTGCTCCATGCCCAAAGGATGGCAAAACAACAACAACAACAACAAAATCCCTTCCAGGATCCCTGGCCAAACGGGCCTGGAGAAAATTGCTTCCTGACCCCAAAGTGGCATTCAGCATTCCCAAAAGGGCCACGAGAACTAAGCATTGATGCAACCCTGCCCTCCCTCCCTCTCGTGATCTGCCTATGAGTAGGTCTACCAACATCAAAAAAATTAAATGCTGTGTCTTTTTTTTCTTTTTCAACTATAATACAAAGAATAAGATGCCATTGGCTCAAGGTGAAAGAGAATTACTCTGGCTGCGCCTAGTTTTCCATATTTGTGGTGAAATCCTGTATTTCTCTGCTGTTTCCCTCACCTCCTTTGCTAAACAGTACTGAAGTTGTGTTGTGTTGATTAAGGTTGCTATACACCATAAACAGACTTTTAAGTCACGGTATCTGTGTGCAAAATAAGGAAGGATTAGATCAAAATGGATTTGCATTGTCTTTGTTCCAGAAAAAATAAATTTGTAATCACGCACAGGCTTAAAACGGTGACATAAATTCAATAATATCACTTCAGTGACTCACTTACTGGCACTTTTCCTGTCCCTCTCATCACAGATGCCGTATCTGCTAACACTAGTACAGCTTTTTGGCAGTGGTTGTTTGCCAAGTAAAAGCAGCAAACAATCTCCCCAGGGGAACCTCTTCCATTTCTTAGGAAATGAAAATAGAGTGTCAGTATTCCAAGATGCATTTGTCCAGATATAATTACAGAGAAAATTTGTCTTGTTATAAACACAAGAGAGTAATGCTCAGGTTTTGCACATTAGGGCCAGGTCACAATGAGATCAAGGACTGGCTCTCTTGGTGTTTAGTTCAACACTAAGACACAGCTGTGGGAACTCAATTTAGATTGAGCTGTGATGCAAGGGAAGGAAAAGATCACCTCTCCTCGCGCTGCTCTATCAGATTCTTCAGAAAATAGCCAAGAAGAGAGATGGTTGGATCAAGCAGATTATTTCCCTTTGGGGAAAGGGATTTCTGTCCATGGAGCATGATTTCCTTGCTTCTGCTCTTCTGTTGAAGCCCAAAAATGCTCCCCAGATCTGCGGTGAGAGGGGGGAATCAATGAAAATTGTCCTCCCTTTCACCACTGGAAATTTTCCGCTGAATCCAACCCAGAATCCTTAAGGGACCTGGTTTATTGCACCTTGAACTTTCAAAAAGCCAAAGCTTATTTCATTAGATAAATGAAACGGACAGTGTAGACATGAGATATACATACTGGAAGCAAGGAAGCCATCCATAAGAGTGGTTGCTGAGGCAAGCTAGATGAGGGGAAACGATATAAGGCAGAGCAGACATACAAAGGAAGGGGTGGAGTCAAGTGAGAGACAGGACAGCAAGACTGCAGATAAAATGAATGGTTTGTGTCAGTCTTCATATAGGAGGATATTAGATGGACACTTGTCCCTGAATCAGTTTCTTCAAGGAAGATGTTTGAATAATTTAATTGAACAGAGGTGTCCAAAGAAAAAAATTCTAGAGCTAATCAACACATTGAATATTAACAAATGATAGGTCTGAATGGTCTACACCCAAGAGTTCTTAAATGCTTAAATTTCTGACAATCTAAAAAATGTTATTTGTACATGTGGGTGTACATTTTATCTCATAATACTAGAAATTGGGGTCACCCTATGAAACATATTGGCAATAGATCCAAGACAGAAAAAGGAACTACTGTCCTCAGACAACATGTAGCTAAATTTGCGGAGCTCACTGCCGTGAGGTGAGATGTGGTAATAGACACTAGCTTAAAGGTTTTTAAATGGGACTGGACAGATTTATGGAGAACAAGTGGAGACCCGTAAGAAACTTGTGGAATGGTTATCCTATTCCTCACACCTTTGCTTCCTCCTGTCTCCCTCTACCTCTCTCATACTCTTTCTTCCTTCTGCCCCCATTTTCTTTCTTTCTTTCTTTCTTTCTTTCTTTCTTTCTTTCTTTCTTTCTTTTTTTCCTTCATGTATGGTTTGCAGGGTTAAGTCTATGGCATTATACAGATCTGTAGTTCCTCCCCTCCTCAAATCCAACCCTCCCCA
>NW_015170932.1:126065-126195 GCF_001447785.1 Gekko japonicus | reverse complement strand
GCACCACACTGGCTTTCATAGGGTGGCTCCTGATGAACAGTAGCAAGCAGCTGGGCCTAACTGAGTCATGCAGAGGGTGCTGCCTAGGGATGCCAGCCTTCAGGTTGTACCTGGGGATGCCTGTAATTAC
>NW_015170932.1:117384-125465 GCF_001447785.1 Gekko japonicus | reverse complement strand
CCTCCCCCCACCCTTTTACTGACAGAGCCAGTTAGAAGCCTCCCCCCCGCCCCAAACATTCTAATCTCTCTCACACAATTGATGCCTGGAGTTAGATCCCTGCAGAGGCCATTTCAAAAGGTATTGGGGGGAGGGGAATTCAACCCTCCCTGAAGGAATTTTTTTACTTCTTGGATTTTTCTGCAGACACAGAAAGTATACTGACTATGTAGCGCAAGCTTTGTTGGGGGAGAGTGAGCTTCCTGTTGGTGGAAATAAGTATCTGCACAACCCGCCCCCTGTTGGAATTAGATATATAGATATGTGTAATTTTTGCTATTAATCCTAACTGAATGGGTCCTCTGAGTTCCGGGGCAGAATGCCCCCAATTGTCAGATGCTGAGAAGCTGTCAGCTGCCAGTTGGTCCTGCATATGGGCTTCCCTGTAGCATTTGACTAGGCACTGCTGGACTTGATGGATCATTAGTCTAATCTAGCATGGCTATACTTATAGAAGTCCAGAGCAGGTTAATCAGTGCTAAGGAGAACTCCTGTGATCTCAAAGCAGGACTGAGCCAGAGGGGAGAAGGAATAGCGTGATGCTAAGCTCTTTGCCCTGCTATGTCTGGGGTTCTTGCCCTCCTAGGCTTTATTGAGGCTCTTCTCCTCCAGTCCTTTTTAAATACAGACTGGCCCAGAGCCAGCTTTGGAGTGGCCTTCTGGTTGGAGGATGAAGCTTGATTATTGGAACCTCCTCAAGGCAGCCACACCAGGGAAGGCAACTGATCCAAAAACAAATCCAAAACTGATACAAAAACAAATACAAAAACAAATCCGACAAATTGAGCTTTGGCTCTTGAAAGCTCATATCCCCCCTCCCCCGAATTGTGCTGGTCTCTAAGGTGCGACTGGCAGGGCTATTTTTGGGCAGGAACGCACAGGAACAGAGTTCCGGCTGGCTCCCAAGTTGACCACGCCCAGCAGGAACTCATTAGCATAATAGGCCACACCCAATAGCAGAAACTCATTAGGATTGGCTACATTAGGGGTGTGGCCTAACATGCAAAGGAGTTCCTGCTACAAAAAAAGCCCTAGGTTTTGACAACAAACAAGGTAAACAGAATAAGAAGCAAAAGGTGGGTGTGGCTGGATGTCGACACTTCTGGTAACATGGGGGTGCAGCCTAATATGCTAATGAGCTATGCTCTCATGGGTGTGGCTGGATATGCTAATGAGTTTCTGTTGTTGGGTGCGGCCTATTATGCTAATGAGTTCCTGCTGGGATTTTTCTACAAAAAGAGCCCTGGCTACTGGCCTATCTAGCAGATCCAAAACCAAAGCACCTAGACTGTAGTACATGCTGCAATCACCAACTCACTCTTTTCATGTTTCAGCAAATCGCCGTTCTTCCTTTAATTTTGAATGCCTCCGCCGACAAGGCAGTCAAGATGAAATACCATTGTCTCCTAGTTTTTACCATCGCACTGCATTACCTCTGCATTTAATGCAACAGCAGGTGAGTTTAAACAAAATTTGTCTTTATTTTTAATATAATATTAGGTTGATTGGTACAGTCATAAAACAATTGAAAACCAAAAAGAACTGTGATGATGTGATGCTAGTAACTTTCTTTAAGAGCCAAAATTATACATTATCAAAAAGTGAACAGTATAGTAGTAAGTGTAGACAGTGGTCTCCGGAATGTCTTGCCGTTTCGATGGTTGATCTTCTTCTAAACAAAGATGTGTGACATATACTGTCTCTCAACAATTCATTTCCTCTGGTGACGTATCAAAAATTCATAGGTATCAATGTTGATTCAACACTCGTAATAGCTGTGGTATATTGGTATAGCCCAAGAAGGCTCTACTAGGAACCATAGCTATTATGAGTGTTGAATCAACATTGATACCTATGAATTTTTGATACGTCACCAGAGGAAATGAATTGTTGAGAGACAGTATGGCTGATTTCGCACTAGAGCTGCCTCGATGTTGCGCCGCCGTTTGCCCCGATACTATTGGTCAATTTCACACCCGAAGCCACGGGGCTGCATTTGACCTGCGGCTTCGCCCGATTTCCTCCGCAGTTTTGTGATCCTCAAAAAACAGGATTATGAAACTGCAGGGGAAATCGGGCGAAGCCGCGAGTCAAAATGCAGCCCCGCAGCTTCGGGTGTGAAATTGACCAATAGTATCAGGGCAAACAGTGGTGGAACATCGTGGCAGCTCTAGTGTGAAATCAGCCTATATGTCACACATCTTTGTTCAGAAGAAGATCAACCATTGAAATGGCAAGACATTCTGGAGACCACTGTCTACATTTACTACTATACTGTTCACTTTTTGATAATATATAATTTTGGCTCTTAAAGAAATTTACTAGCGTCACATTGTCACAGTTTGTTTTGTTTTTCGATTTTTTTAATATGCCAACTATCAGTTTGACATGTGGTTTTAAACCTGCTTTAGACATTCAGATTCCCTTGTCTTGGGTGACTGAAATATATTTCAAGGCCTCCAAACCATGTTACAGTCCTGAGAACAATATCCTTTCAGATCTTATCCTGATTTTTGGGGACAAAAACGCAGGTTGCTGCTTAAGTCTTAAAATTGCTGCCATGGTGTAGTTGCAAAAAAAACACACCCAGGCGTGCTTCTCTGAGCAAGTGTTCTGCTCCAAGCCCAGGCTGCAGATGGGCAAAGACCAGTGGGAAGCAAATCTCTGCAAAGCTGGGACAGAAGGGACAAGGCAGGGTCCCATGATCAAGTGTTCAAAGAGGAAGTCTGTGTTGTTGTTTTTAAAAACTACAGTGAACCATCTAAAAGTTTTATTACAGTCAGAGAAGTTCCAAATGCAGTTTGATTTACATTTTATTGTAAATAAAGATGTGAAAATAATATTTCTGTTTTACCAGCTGGGGAGTGGATTTCAAGTTTAATTAATGTCTTTCATATCCAAGTGTTTGGGAGGGGGAGTTTGTATTTTCTTAAGAGGTTCTTTAACTTCCCATGGTTGGTTCAGACTGTAACTCTACAATCAATTCACTCGATGTGACTTCCTTCTTTTATCAAAAACAACTCCTTGGCTCATCAGGATAAAATAAGAACCTATGTGTAAATGAACTCTATCTCTCTGATTAGAGTTCTGAGAAAAGGTTTACTTTTGTTAGAATACTATATATACCAACATCAGTCCTATTTTGCTGTTAAATGTGCTATTCAGTTTATTATTTGTTTGTTCACCCAAGGGAAGTTCTACCTGGGCATTTCCCAAAGGTGACTTACAACATTTAAAACAGGATAAAAAACAATTATCAATGAAAAAAACTTAAAATGAAATTCAACAGCAGAAGCAAATCCATACATGCAGTCTTTTAATATTTATCAGTATAGTGTGTTATCTGTGCCATTAAAGGTTTTTGCTCATGGCGTTTTAGGCTGCAGTTTTAAGGAATGAGCCTTACTTCTGAGTAGACCTGCTTAGGATCAGTCCTTTATTGGCCTGTTTCTGAGGGCTCTTGAAACAAATTCCTTTCTGTGGTTCAGCGTGGTCTAATTCATTTGGCTTTGTCTGCAGAAAAATCTCTTTCTCTCTTACTGGAGGAAAGAGGTCACTGCAAAAACCTGATAACCTCTTCACTTATAGTAGTAAAGCAATTACACTGAAAGTAGCCAAGTTTGCTATAGTATTTACCACACAATGTCATCAAAATACGTTCATAGTCAAATAGCATATTCTGAAGTGGATATGTATACTGTGGCCTATGGTAAGAAAATAAACGAATTTGGTATGCTACAGGCAGCCAGTGCAGTGCTTTTAGTACAGCCTGAAAGTGCCTGAACAACTGCCTGGGCGCTGCATTCTGCACCAGATGAAGCTTCCAGATTTGAGACAAGGGTAGCCCCATGTAGAGTAAGTAATTGAGCTGGGCATGAGCTTGCAGATGCAATCGTGGCTGCGCAGTAGTCTCTCTTAGCGGCTTTGACTGGCATTTCATAGGATCTCATAAACATCCTATAGGATGCTCTTGTAGCTTTGTCATGGGTACGCCACCACTGTCTCTCTAGCTGTCTAAGCCTTCGCTTCATCAGCCGCAGCTCTTGGGTAAACTAAGGAGCCAGCCTAGAGTGAGGGCGCACAGGGCGTCGGGGAGTGATCCTGTTGATGGCTGCCAAGAGTCGGTGATGCCAATCCTCCACAAGCTCATCCAACAAGCCGCCAGGGGGCATTGGATCCTGCAGGGCCATCTGAAGCCACAAAGGGTCCATTTGGCGTCATGGGCGAGCTACAATGCGCTCACCGCCCAGGGTGAAACATTCACATGGGCCTTCACGGCATGGTGGTCCAATCATGGTACTGCCGTAGCACTAATCCGGTTCACTGTAACCCCCACCGCAAAGATAAAATCAAGCGTGTACCCCACTCGAGGGGGGGCCGTTACATATTGGGAGAGTCTTAGCGCTGCCATGGACGACACCAGGTCCATCACCTGTGTGGAGGCCGCATCGTTGGCATGGACATTAAAGTCACCCAGAACTATTAGTCTAGGGTGCTCCACTGCCCAGGCCAACATGGCCTCCACCAGGGATGACATGCTATTGGTGTGTTGGACGGACAGTACACTAACCAAATAGCCAAACTCTCCCTGGCTTCCCACACAAAGCCACTGCACTCTATGCCTGTGTGCTTCAGTGGCAGGAGCACCCTGAAGGAGTAAGTCTTCTGAATGAACAGAGCCCTTCCTCCCCCTCCCCACCCCTTAGTCTGTGATTGGTGAAGGACCGAGAACCTGGGAAGAGCCAGCTGGGAGAGAGCTACTCTCTCTATGTCTCATACCTAAGTCTCGGTCATGAGGTTCCACTGAGTCATGCAGGGTCTGGGCAAGTTGTATAGCTGCTACTGCTAGGGGAGCTGTTCAGAGGCCAGGCAAGTCACATGGCTGCTCCACTGGACAAGTTGCACAGAGCCCAGGTGAATTGCACAGGTGATGCCACCCAGCTAGGCTTCCCATTTGCCTGCCTTCAGTCCCAATCCCCCTTCTCGATGATTTGAGGAGTGGGGGAAAATGGGGGGTAGACCACAGAGACTGTAGAGATTCTTAGAGCATCACCCAAACCTCCACCCAGAAATGACATCACAACCTCCATGACACTCTATGAATTTACCCAGTACCTGTGATCTTTACCATGGAGATTCATCAAGCACCATGGAAGTTGTGACATCATGTTCCCGGAAACTCAATGTCCCCAGGCACCCCACCCCTCCCAGTATCCCAGTATTTGCCTATGCAGTGTTGGCAACCCTACATTCAGCCCATGCTCAGCGGTGGTAGCCCCAAAATGGCCCTAGTGAGTCAGACTATTCCCAGTGGTTTTTCAGGTCTCCAGGTCACCCCCCGAAGTGATCATTCACATTCAGTCTGAGAGATGAGGGACAAGATTTCTTGCGTGCAAGATGTTTTATTACCCTAAATGTCCTTTAATTACACAAAAGAACACCTTGCTTGGATTGGAACGAGAAACAAATGTGATTACTGATTACAGATACTTGTGGAGCTGTTGGCTATTGCCTCTATGAATTTGCATTTGCATGTCAATGAAGTTTTCATCTCTCCCACAGGTCATGGCTGTTGCAGGACTGGATGCCACTAAAGCTCATAGACATTCCCCATGTCGCTCAACACGTTCCTGGGCCACTCCACCAGCTACCCCACCCAACCGGGACCGTACTCCATATTATACACCTCTTATCCAAGTCGACCGAGCAGAATCTACAGAACACATGAATGGCAGTTTGCCTTCTTTGCATAGGAGTTCCTGGTACACGGACGACCCTGATATTGCCTATCGGACATTTACACCAGCTAATTTGACTGTACCGAGTGACTTTAGGCATAAGCATAGTGACAAACAGCGAAGTGCAGACAGTTTGGTGGAAGCGGTGAGTGCACTGAGGTTTTGTTTTGAACTGTGATATTTAAGGCTGTCTTCAAATAACACAGAGAACTCTTTGGCTTTACATACACTTAATCTGCCTTAATCACTGAGATGCAACATTTGAAAATCAAATTTGTTTTTTACACCTCAGGTCTCTGGGAAGGTGGTATATAATTTTTCTAAATGAATAAATAACATATATTGTGCAAAATATACTATTTCAGTGGTTTACCCCATAAGAGCTGGGGTTAGAGGCTGAGGTAGCTTAGTTTATCCAAAGTTCGTGAGGCTCTGAGACCTGGTCAACTAGGATTTTAATCAATGCACAGTTCTTGTATGAAAACAAGTATAATTCCTCAACTCAGCAGTGCTCAATGCATTCTAGCGCCAGCTCTGCCAGTGACAAGTTGAAGTCTTCTCATTGTTACGGAAACAGGACGTGAGAGAGAGCCAGAGGGACTTCCCACTCCCACCCTCCATACTCATGAAAGCCCCTTCTACTTCCACAAAACAAATCACCAGCACTTCAATTCTGATAATGCTGTGAGCTCTGACAGCCCTAATTACCCGAGGGAGGGAGGAAGAAGGTGTCTGTAATGAAGTGGGAATGATCTGCAAGGGCAGCAAAAGGTGTACATTCTTTGTCTGCATGCCCAGTTCTGTGCTGGCATAAACCCAGGAATTAGGATTCCCCTGACCAAGAGCAGACTGCTGGCAGGAGATCCATGCACAACAGTCCATTTCTATGTGTAGAGAGCCACTCATTGTATTGGAGCAAGAGCAGGATACAACACAATGGAATGCTCAGTATTGTGAGGGTAACCTGGTTATAGAATGATATGATAACCGTAATTACTCACAACTTGATTTCTCATAATACTTACGAAGTACTCATAATCTGATCCCGTCTTGTATTTATTTTTGTGAAGCTATAAGAGAGCTTATGTTATGGTGCTGTCTGATGCCTGTTTATAATCAATTATTCTGGAGCTAAAACAGAGTTCAAGAGCTCAAAACAGGGAATAAGAGAAACTGGAGAAAGATTTGTGTTAAGAGTATCATTCAGTGCCATATTGTTAAATGTAACTTCTGACCTCTATGTCATTACGTTGAGCCCGAGCCTTAAACACTACTCACACTAACTAGGCACTATTTTTTGAGCCCATTGTTTAGCAATTTCACCAGGATAAATGAATTTCTAAACAAGCAATATAAGATAGAGTAATTTTGGTTACAATAAGGATAGCCTTCAGCCCCATATAACATCCTGTCTTGGTCAGAACACACACACACACACACACACACACACACACTTAACTGGGAGAGAATAAGGAAACTTTTGCTGTCAACTCAAACACAGGATCATCTTGGGGAGGGATAAATAATTTCAGAAAAATTGTTTCAACTAGGAAGGAGCCTTTCAAATGTCCCTGGAAATGCAAAAAATTGCAGTATACAAAAGTTTTGCATCTTGTACAAGTAAAGTCTTGAAGCTTTGCCTCTGTTTGCCTCAGATTTCTAAATCTCAAATTAACTTTTCTGCAGGTACTTATTTCAGAGGGATTAGGACGGTATGCAAAGGACCCAAAGTTTGTCTCAGCCACAAAACATGAGATTGCAGATGCTTGCGACATGACTATAGATGAGATGGAAAGTGCTGCAAGTAACCTTCTGAATGGGAACATTAGCAATGGGACAAATGGTGACATGTTCCCCATATTAAACAGACAAGATTATGAACTTCAGGACTTTGGTCCTGGTTATAGTGATGAAGAGCCTGATACTGGTAAATATGAAGAAGACTTAGCTGATGAAATGATATGCATTACAACCTTATAGTATTTAGCAAGGGGAAAAATGGTGTGATTTTAATTAAACAAAAGTGCCTCCTAGTTCCAAGATGTTAGGCACTAGTTGGAATTAATAAGGAATCAAGCTTTGTACGGGTGATGATATCACATCACATGGAAGCCATACTTTTATTTATTAGCAAGTGTCTCTGGCACGGTGAAGCAGGATCCAAGCAGCAGGTCACCAAGACCTTTGCCACAGAATCTGGAGCTCTTGAGTGAGTGAAGGTTGATCGTTAGACCCAAGGAGATTCGAACCAGCCTGCTTTCAAAATATGAAGATAAAGTTGGAAGATTTGCTGTCTTTCAGTTT
>NW_015170932.1:109556-117340 GCF_001447785.1 Gekko japonicus | reverse complement strand
AGTTTGCAAAAATGAAAAGTGTGCAGGAAAAGGTTATGGTGATGACAATCAACGCTGTCATTACCTCCAATCACACAGCATATCACATGTTCACTGTTCGACATAGCCACTCAGATATTGTTTTCAAATTTGCCTCTTTTTTCTGTTTCTCTTTTTTTTAAGTATTTGTCTAATAGAGTTTGTCAAACACTACCTACAAGGGATAGTGATAATGGACTGATGCTGACAAGCGTTGTTCTCTCATATGTAACACCAGTTTACATAGGAAAATATCATTAAAGATAGTCTGTTTTATGACTGTCACATTAAGGGCAAAATATACTGGAATAATTGCATTTTTACCAATGCACTTGCAACCAGGTTAAAGTAGAGTTAGATAAGATAGTTTGTTAAAAATTATATAGCAGAGAATATTGTAAATAAATTGTAATCTACAATCATTTGTATTTGTAAAGAGATGTTCTATATTTTGTAATTATTGTACCGTAATTGAACTGCAGCAATATTTATGGAGCCTAATTATTGTAATTCTCCACAGAATTCTAGATAGAAGTATTTTTACTTGGACTGTATAGAGCTATAGAATTAAATATTTAAATACAGCCACCTATTATTTCTTCATGGTAAAATGCTTTTGAAATTAAAAAAAAAACACCTTGATGGTACAAAGATTTTTTAAAATATTTTGAGTCACTAGGAGTCTCACTTTACATTAAGACAAGGAAGATGACTATTTGCAGTCTTATATTTGGAAAGTTAAGAGATTTGGAATTATCTATAATCTTTT
The DNA here is from genome assembly GCF_001447785.1 of Gekko japonicus. NCBI lineage: Eukaryota > Metazoa > Chordata > Lepidosauria > Squamata > Gekkonidae > Gekko > Gekko japonicus. The sequence continues at coordinate 116,553 of NW_015170932.1, read as the reverse complement.
TGACTGAAAATAAGCTGTGCTTTCATTTATACTACAACTCCTTATAACAGGCAAAACAAAAATAAATCACTTTAAAAATTGGGACAGTTCTACAAGGTTGTCTTTAACCTCGAGATATGTACAACTATTAAGTGACCAAGTATTCTACTTGGTAGAGACTTCTTCTGAAGAAATAGTTCAGTAGGTGGATGCAAAATATTAACAAGTTACTCCGCTTGAAGTAGAAAGTTTTATGGAACGATCATTTACAGAGCCAAAAGGTTCCCGTCTTATTAGGAATATGGCTTGGTTGCCTCACTTTTTGCTGTTCTCCATGTACTGTTTTGAGGTTTCATTTTTATGCAATCAAAGGAGGGCTTGGATATTGTTCACGATGCAGTAAAATCCTGATACTGAGGCTAGTACGGTTTTGGAGAATGATAAACGTCGGAAGTCTATTTTATTAACACTGGATAAATTGACTTGGTCTGCCAAGTAACCTTATCAGGGTTTATCTGTATTAACAAAATAGGTAGCAATTCGAGTCACATTTTTTTTGAAAAATGTGATATGTATGAACTATGTTAATATATAACCATTTTGTACACAGTGGCAATTTGCTATGGATACCTTACAGACCTCTTCTTGAATCATTCTTCTTTCGAATGCCAGGAAAGAATTTAAGGATTTGTAAATTATTTCTCAACCTACATCATTTTGTATGAAAAGAAATGCAAAATGTTCTTCGGAATAAAAATGTGTAATAATTTTATTATACTTGGGACTCTTTACTGGCAACTTTCATAAATGGAACCCAAAAGACAGGTTTTTTGCTACTTTTCATAAAACAGTATTATTCTGACTGGGGAAATTCACTTTCAACAGCCAAGGGCACAATGCCTTGGAAAGTTTTCCTACACAAACTCTATTGCAGAGGTCTCCAGTGTGATGCCCATGGGCACCATGGTGCCCTTCAGCACCTTTCCTGGCACCCACCAAGTGTTTTTAGAAAGTGGATGAGCCCAGATCGGGCTCCTGCAAAGCAGAACTTGATTGGCCGGTGGAGTTCCGATTGGCTGTGCAGGTTATGTTTCAGTAGGCAGCTGCCACCACACTGCTGGTTTTATTCTCTCGGCACCTTCTCATTCCCAGTGTATTTTTTAAAAAATTACTCCTCTTGTCCCCAGTGCTCAGGCTTCCTCTGTGTGTGTGTGTGTTTGCATGCACACAGCTCTGCTTCCCGTGATGGCCATTTTGTGGTTGCGCCCAGGGCTATTTTTGGGCAGGAACGCACAGGAACGGAGTTCCGGCTGGCTCCCAACTTGGCCACGCCCAGCAGGAACTCGTTAGCATAATAGGCCACACCCAACAGCAGAGACTCATTAGGATTGGCTACATTAGGGGTGTGTGGCCTAACATGCAAAGGCGTTCCTGCTACAAAAAAAGGCCCTGGGTTTTGACAACAAACAAGGTCAACAGAATAAGAAGCAAAAGGTGGGTGTGGCTGGATGACCACACTTCTAGTAACATGAGGGTGCAGCCTAATTGCTAATGAACTGTGCTGTCAGGGGTGTGGCCTAATATGCTAATGAGTTTCTGCTGTTGGGTGTGGCCTGCTACGCTAATGAGTTCCTGCTGGGCTTTTTCTACAAAAAGAGCCCTGGTTGCGCCCATCACCTTGTGTCAGAATTCCAAAGGTGCCCACAGGCTCAAAAAGGTTGGGGACCCCCGCTCTATCGCAATGAATGGAAACTGTGCAAGAGCACTTCTCAGTGGTTTCAACAGAAGTACTTGCTACCAGATTATGCACAAGGCTGCTAGGCAGCACACAATCTATAAATTTGGTTCCCGCTTTTCCAAACTGTTGGCAGGCTTTCCTGGTTTGCTTTCTTGCAAGACAAGAACACTGGCATGCATCTTATGCCATCCTTGTAAAAAACTAGTTTATTTACTGGTAGAAAAGGAATGAATGGTATACAGTAGTCAACATAGCCTGCACATATTTAAAGGTCAATGGAAAGCAAACTCCAGTCACTAATACTCTTGTACAGCAATCTTAGGCATATATAAACCCTTTTAAGTCCACTAAAGTCAGTGGTCTTGGAAGAGTGTACCTATATTTGGACTGCACTTCCAGATCCTAACAGAACATGCCTTATGTGCAGCCTCTGCTTTTGGGCCTCAACACAACTCTCCCAGACAGATCCAGACTTGCCACCCTTCCCTGTTACGGTCATTTCTTTCATGATTTAAACAAGTATTCAAGATAGCACAGGAGACAGCCTTGAGCTCTGCATAGGATCTGTAGTGTGAATTAGGACTTACATATGTAAGTCCAGTTCACACAATCTGTCTGCCAATGTAAATGGATGCAATGATATCTGTATGTGTATACCCTGATTCAGATTACACATTCTGCTCAATGCAATGGAAAGTATAGAAGCTCCAGGCTCATTCCTTTGCCCCAGCACATGTAGACCCTGCATACTGGGAATGTGGCTGAATTAGCCAGGCTCATTCCTTTGCCCCAGCACATGTAGACCCTGCATACTGGGAATGTGGGTGAATTAGCCAGCTCTGGTGTCTGCACAGACAAATGTGACTTTGGGGTGCTAAAATTCCCAAGTAGGCCCGACCCTAGGGCAGCCAAGTGGGGGCGGGGGTCAGGGAAACCCCCGCTTTGGAGACCCGATTTCCGCCGGCGCAGAATCGGGCCCCGGGGGGCTCCGCCCCCGAAGCGCAGCGTGGCTGCAGCCACGTCGCTCATGTTGGGGGCGTGGCCCAGATCATCGGAGGGAAAACTCTATGGTTTTCCCTCCAACGATCTGGGCCACGCCCTCAATGTGAGCGACATAGCACGTCACTTCCTGTGACGTGCTGGCGGCATGAGCACGCTTTGCGCGCGTACCGCCAAGGAACTCCTGGAGCCCAGCGAGGCTCCCCCGCCGCCAAGGTAAGAAGACTTGGCAACCCTACCCGACCCAATTTTGCCTGGGACCAGTGAGGCTGTTTTGGCTTGGGAAATAGTGCAGAGAAGAAGGCTGAGACACCCACTCACCCCATGACACAGTTGTGAGCTGAATCAGGACCCAACACACTTGGGAATATTGGTTCCCTGACGCCACATCTGGCTGTGCGAACATCAGAGCTGGGCCAGGGACATCTTGACCCAGCTTGTGCCAGATCTAACATCTAGTTTGTGCCTTAATCCAATTTATTGATATAAAGATTATGCCTTTGTAATATGAAATGAAAACATTATCTAATAAACAAATATGGACATTAAGTATTTTCTAATAATGAAATCAAATGGTCTGGAAGGTGATACCGGAAGAGCACTATTGTGCATCTTCTGTACAATCATCCCTCTATCATCTCTGTTTCCCATGCCTACCAAATTTTGCAGTTTCAAAAACCTATCTGTTTGACTAGTGATGGTACTGGGACAACAGAAATGAGTACAACCACGGGCAATGCATCTATCATACCCCCTTCAACTCTTCTAAAAACAATTACTTCTCTAGCTAAGGACAACTTTATATCTCTGCCACTGAAGCCAGACTCTATCACAATCCATGAGCTCTCAGGCAAGCAAGATCAGGACATGGTAGTTTCTACAGCCTTCTTTTATATAAAGATGAAGTGGAATAGCCACCAGTAGGCCCAATAATGTCTCTGTTCTTTACCTGCTTACTTTTGGATTGATTTAATGTAGCCATGTGGTCTATCATACTAAACTCAACAACCATCAGCTTACTGCCTGAGAGTTAACAGCAGACAGAGTGGAAATTACATTAATCACAACATCAAAGACTGAAAAGCACTTCAAAAGGTACTACGGAAATGGTTGTTATTAATAACAGGCAACAGTAACAAGTGCTAATATCATAATTTAAGTACAGGCCTGCAGAATAGGATATAGGTGGTTAGCTATAAATGCTGAGGTCATTTCAACTAATAACGTCCCAATCGTATAGAAGGAATTCATGTATATGTTAAAAATTCAGACATACCTGTGAACCAAGTGCACAAGTAAGTATAATATTGGTGATGACATTAAAACCAATACTAATCAAACCATGGGGGAAATCTGAACACAAACCAGTACCATGCAGTGTTTACAAATCTCCTTTTCTGCAGTGTGAAAAAACATAAACCTACATGGTCATGCAGTTATTTGGATCTACCTACAAGTTGACATGAATTATATGACAACATAGCCAGAGAATCCTCTGCAGTTATGTAAACAATTCCAGCTTTCCACAAAACCTGGCATACAGTAATATCCATCTTCACGCACAGCCTGACTTTTATTAATCTGCAGTATTTTAAAACGACTCTCCACATCAGTCACATCCCAGTGGGACAGTAAATCATATATGACATTTAATATCTCTGCAGTCTAAAAGCCACAAAGGTGATCATGCTATACATTTTTTTATTTGAATGCCCTGAATGCTATACTGCAAAATAAGCTTCCATGCAGTAAAAGGTACAAAGTCTCCTGTTCAAGACTCACAGATTAGCATATCGGTTGATATACAAGTTTGAACTGATAGTGATGAGCAAATTGCTTTGTTCTCCATTTAATGACAGAACATGTATCAGAAAAATGATTTACCTGGGTCCTCATGAGACAGACCTTACTGCTGTCATGTCTGTTCAGTGGCATTCTTATTCCAAAACACCATTCTTTTCCTCTGTTAATTACAATGCTCCACATTATCACTGCTTTGCAGCAAAACCAGGTAGCAGGACCTGCTTAGAGCCTCTGCAGTTGTCCTTCCAGTCAGCTTTTGAGTCAGCAGATTTTTGTGTCTGTGTCCCCCCTCCAATATGTTACACTTTTCTGAAATGATCCCTCATTGAATGCCCCATGAAATTTATTTATTTACTGCTGTAATGTCTGAGCTGACTGAAATATGCTTTCTAAGATCTGTTTAACTGAGACAATTATTTCATCGATGCATTTTATATGATTTTTTTTTAGCTGCTCACAGTATAAAAAGCAATTCTTTGGTTCAGACAATCCCATCACCCTTCCAAAGGTTTTTAATGTACTGCCAATGGTCCACTCAGTTCAAAATTATATAGTATCCAATAGTGTATTTCAGTAATAAAAGTAAACAGACCAGTTTCTGACATCCTAATCCAGCAACTACAGGCTCCCTAATCTTATATATGTTTATTCAGAAGAGAAAGGACTTGTTCACATCACACATGGTCTTTGCTTGATGACGGCAATGCTGACCAGTGCAATCCTAGGCAGAGTGACTCCAGTCTAATCCCATTGAAATAAATGGGTTTACTGTGGGATGACTGCATAGGACTGCAATGTGTCAGCTAGTAGGTGTGAATGAGCCATGATGGATCAAACACCACAGGTAGTGTTTTCATATCACCTCATATCAGTTCAAGCACAAAACTCTTCTATGGATTTGGGTCACACATTTAACTGCCCAACACTCAGTGTACGATAAACAAATATGAGAAATCTGACGGTGGCTTGCCCTAAATCCTGTAGTTCACTGGAGGTTACACCCACGTACATGTGCACAAGATCATCATCTTCCAGATGCAAGTGTCCTTGCTGGATTAAGTGCTGATCAGGACATAAAAAACAGGCATGTGTAGCAGGTACTCATTTGCATATTAAGCGACACACCCCTAATGTAGCCAATCCTCCAAGAGCTTACAGTAGCCCCTGTAAGAAGAGCTCTGTAAGCTCTTGGAGGATTGGCTACATTAGGGGTGTGTGGCCTAATATGCAAAGGAGCTCCTGCTACAAAAAGAGCCCTCTGTGTGTCGAGCATTCATGTCCACAGCCCTTACAGATGACTGGCACACCCTGCTATGAAAGCACAGATACTTTGTTTTAGGGAGTGAGAAGCTCATCTTTGCTGAGACAAAACTGATTGCACCAACCAACTGTGCCGCAGGCTCATGTGTAAATATCTGTGAGTGATCAACGGTGCACATTCATATCTGGACAGATGCAGGTGTTCGGTTTCAACACAGGCGATTTGCTCAGGTTCGATGCTGTTAGGAATGTGGGGTGTGTGTGTGTGGGGGGGGGTTGTTGTTTTTTGGTCTCCTGCTTCCTCACAACATCATAGTCCTTCCATGAACCACTCGGATTTCCTGCCATCTTTCCCAAATCTTCTTGGTTCCAATGTTTTGATACAGATAACAGGAAAGTAAGGTTGGCTGTCATATGGGTAGGAAAGTCTGGATTTTTCTGCCCACACAGCAGCCATTTCCCCTGCCCAAGTTCCCAAAGCAACCATCCTCACTCCTTGAATGACACCAGCGGGGATTTTTTAAGGGTTCTTTTTTTAAAAGCAGTAATTGGAATAAAATGGTATGTCCATTATGATGTTTTTTAAAACTAAGAAGCTGTGATGGGGACTGGGGCAGGGAAAATGTGAGGCAAACTGCCATCTAGGAGCCCTGTTGCTGCTGCACTGTGTCAGCAGCTGCAGCAGTACCAGGGCTTCCATAGGGTAGTGTTGCCATTTGGAAAAGGCCCTAATGTTCAAATTTGCATTTTAATGGAAACTTGTACAATAATACTGCTTTCAGATTTTAGAGGGGCAAACAGTGCTACTGAATGTGAGCAATGCCTTTAACTTTTTAAATAAAAATAGCAGATGCTAAAGACCAGGGGTGTTTTCGTAGAAAAAGAGCTGCAGGAGCTCAGTAGCATATGGTATGCTAATGAGCTACTAGGCGATTAGCATATGCCACGCCCCCTGACATCACCGGAAGTGATGTCAGAAGGGGGAGCAAAACGGGGGAGGCATCTTCAAAAGCCTCCCCTTCCCTTCCCCAGCTGGCCTGCGGGGGGGAGCACTAGAGTTGGGCCACAGAAGGAGGAAAGAGGGGAGAAGAGAGAGAGAGCAGAGAGAAGGAAAGAAGGAAGGAAAGAGGGAAAGAAAGAGAAGGAAAGAAGGAAGAAAAGAAGGAAGGAAAGAGGGGATAAAAAGAGAGAAGGAAAGAGAAGGAAAGAAGGAGGGAA
>NW_015170932.1:103510-109510 GCF_001447785.1 Gekko japonicus | reverse complement strand
TTCGGCAGGGGCCAGGGAAGCTGGCAGCAGGGCTCTCCGCGCCTCCTCCAAGCTGCAGCGCTTCTGTGCGGGCCCAGGGGAGCCAGTGGCAGGGCTCTCCAGCCTCCCCTGAGCTGCAACGCTTCTGCACGGGCCCGGGGAAGCCGACGGCGGGACACTCTGGGCCTTCCCCGAGCCGCAGTGCTTCTGTGCGGGCCTAGGGAAGCCGGTGGTGGGGCTCTCCGGGCCTCCCCCGCACCGCAGCACTTTTGGCATGGGGAGCTGGGGGCGGGGCTTGCTGCCGCCACCATTTGCTCGGGCTCCTGATCTGCCAGAGCAGCACTCCGCCGTGCTCCGGCCCCAAAAGACCCCAGCTAAAGACACATGTTAACAGTATCTTAAATACTGGCCTCAATTTAGTCAATAATGCAGATTAACGTATAGAAGATATAGTAATAAAATGGTTTTAAAGTATTTAATTGTGTTAACTGTACATTAAACTATGGTTCAGAATGTGTAGTAGTCTCTCCTATATAATCCCATTTTTGTCTGGCAAGATTAGGTGCATGCCAAAATCAGTTGGCCGCAACTACCTCTCAGAACATCAGAAGGTCATTGGCTCCCTAGACTCAGTCCTGCCCAGACAAGCAGCACCCACAAAAATTTGCCTCACACTGTGCCTGGCTCCCTCAGACGACGGACACTCTGGCGCGCTCAGCTCATTTAGGAGGAGGAGGAGGTGATTGGGGGGAGGGCCCCCATGAGCTTCTCTGGGGCCCCCCCCGGCCTCAATGGAGGAGGTGATTGGGGGGAGGGCCCCCATGAGCCTCACTGGTCTGGCGGGGCAGCCCGACTGGCCTTTGGGAGGGGGGAAATGGCCGTGCCTGGCCCAGGGAGACCACGGGCCCTTCTTTGGGAGGGCCCTGACAGGCTTCCCCAGGCCACCCCCAGCCTCACTGGGGCAGTGCAACTGAGCTCAGGGAGGGGGGAAAGGGCTGCGCCATGCTTCCCTGGGCCGGCGTGGCCTGGCCCAGGGAGGCCGCAGGCCCTTCTTTTGGGGGGGGGGCTTCCCTGTGCTGCCCCCGGCCTCGCTGGGCCAGCGGCGTGGCCCAACTGGGCTCACAGAGGGGGGAAAGGGCCGGACTAGCCCACAGAAACCACAGCCCCTTCTTCAGGAGAGGGGAGGACCCCGACAGGGTTCCTCAGACCACCCCCGGCCTCGCTGGGGTGGCCCAACTGAGCTCGGGTCGGAGGGAAAGGGCCGAACCGTGCTTCCCTGTGCCAGCGCGGCCTGGCCCAGGGAGGTCATGGGCCCTTCTTTGGGGGGGCTGCCAGGCTTCCCTGCGCTGCCCCCTAGGCTCGCAGAGAGGGGAAAGGGCCGTGCTGCGCTTTCCTGGGCTGGCGTGGCCTGGCCCACAGGCCTCGGCCCCTTCTTCGGGAGGGGAGGGCCCCGACAGACTTCTCCAGGCTGCCCCCAGCCTCGCTGGCGTGGCCCGACTGGGCTCGGGGAGGGGAAAAAAGGCCACACTGCACTTCCTTGGGCCGTCCAGACTGGGCTCAGGGAGTGGGGAAAGAGCCGCACTGCGCTTCCCTGGGCTGGCCCAGGGAGGCTGCGGGCCCTGCTTCAGGGGAGACGGCCCTGCTGGCCTTCCCTGCCCCACCCACACTGGGCTCAGGGATGGGTAAGGGCCGAGCTGCGCTTCCTTGTGCTGGCACGGCTTGGCCCAGGGAGGCTGCGGGCCCTTCTTTGGGGGGGAGGGGGTTTGCCAGGCTTCCCTGCGCCACCCCCAGCCTTGCTGGGCCGGCGGCATGGCCCGACTGGGCTCGCGGACGGGGGAAAGGGCCGTGCCATGCTTCCTTGCGCCATTGCTGTCTGGCCATGGGCACACTCACCCAGGCCCTCTTCCTAGAGCTTGGTGTATTCATTTACACAATGTTCCTTTCTCCTAGTATATTAAAATTGTATTTGCTCCAAAAATATCTGATAATTGTGTATTAACATGATATGTAGAAACGGGTAGATCCCAGCCACATTTTCTACTAAAAGACATGTCGAACTGCAGAAAAGGGGGGAAATCTTGATCAGCTCCCATCTCCCACTGCAGGCCTCCTGTAATGGATGGGCAAAGATTCTGCACTTTCTGGAAAAAACAATGGCACCCTAACCCCCCTCAGCCCTGTTTGGTGTCTGAGCAGAGCAGCTAGCAGCCGGTAAGGATCCCTGGAAGGGCTGGAGGAGCCAGATGGGAGGGAGGGGGAGAAAGAGAACACTGTCTCTGTTTTTAGTTAGTTAAGGCTTGCAACTCCAGAGTGATAGGTTGGGGAGGTCCTGTCTCAGGAGACTTCAAAAGTTTCAGAGTCTGCCTTTTGAGTGAGGACAGGCAAAAATAGTAAAGGGTTGGAGATAGGATTTTGCCACTGGAGATGTGGGCTGATAGACTTCCTTTGGGAGGAGACTATGGTGTCTTAACAGTCTTGTTTCTAGGGAAAGCGTGGCTGCTAACTGCTCTCTGCACTCCTAAATTATCAGCTGTAACCTTATAAATGAATGGGTCCAGCATGAAAGACTGTGTTACACCCACAGTTTCTGTCCTCTTTTCTGAAACACATTATTCCTCTATCCCTGTAGGTAAATAAAAGTTACCATTATTATTCTGTTTCCCTCAGAGGAGCTGACCTGACTACATTCAGAAGCCACTTGGGTTAAGCATGCCAGGTAGAGAGTATTGGGGTAGAGACCACATCAATAAAATTTTGCATCACACTTTTTCTGCCTCAGTGTCAACTAAGACCCCGACCTTCCCACCTCCATAATGTCCCCAGGGGTCCACTGAATCCTGGGGACATGATTAGGGAAGGGTATGGCAGGCTGCAGCAAGAGGGGGGAGGTATGTGTGCTCACGCAGGCACTGCTCCACTCACATCCACATTCACTCTACTGGGCACCGTCCAGCAAAAGTTATTCACAACTGAATGCAACTGAGTTCAACAGACTTAGGATGTTTGTAACTAAACCTAGCAGTTTGAAAGCAAGAAATTGCAAGTAGATAAATAGGTACCACTTCGGTGGGAAGGTAACAGCGTTCCGTGCGCCTCGTTGTTTAGTCATGCCGGCCACATGACCACGGAAATGTCTTCGGACGGCGCTGGCTCTTCGGCTTTGAAACGGAGATGAGCACCGCAACCCTAGAGTCGGATTCGACTGGCTTTCGAGCAAGGGAACCTTTACCTTTACCTTTTTAACTAAACCTTATTTCATTGTTTTCAATAGGATGTTAGGACAAGTAAATAACTTCTGTGGTCTGTGCCAAAAACATCCAAATGATGGAATCCTGGTCCTAAGCATATAACTTGAAAAATTCTGATTCCCATTTGTAGGATGTTTGAGCACAGTATGTTGAATAAGACTCAAGCACAACCATGATTCCACAGGTGGGTTTTAGTTTTGTCTGTCATTATGGGTCAAGATACAGGACTGGTGTTTTGTCTTACCTTTAGGCCTCGAGTGAAACATACACAAAGAGGAATTATTCAGTTTGAATCTGCAGAGGATTCCTCTCAAATACACTCAGAGCCACTTAAGTGAACTCTCTTAAAGACACAACACCAATCAACTTTCTGAAGTAGCTAAGCTTCAAATATCACAAAGAGAATAGACTAAAAACAAGTTGCTCTTAGAAAATTTCTTAAATTGAAAGTGAGGCAATTTAAAACAACTCGCAATCAAATATTCACAACTGTAAACAACTAAAAGTCCTCTCTTGCCAGCCTTTGATGCATTCATTCAATCCAGCGGGGAGGGCGGGGTATAAATCAAATCAATCAAATAATATCAAATCATATAGCTCAAACAGGTTATATAAATAAAACATGGAATTTCAAACAATTATACCGGCTCTTTAAAATATTTATTTTTATAGGATTCTTTATACATACGTTGCATGTATCCCATCCTGAACACTTAAAGAATGGGATATAAATTGAAGAATGTTTGAAAAGCAAAAAAAATTAGATTGATGAATATAACCACCTCATCTAGAGGCCATTGTTGTGCCAGACCCTGAGGCTGCACTGGCCTGAGATCGCCATGGGAACAGGAATCTCAGGAGTCCCCATTCAGTACTTGCAAAGTTTGTGAAAGTTATTCCCTACTCCTCTGGGTCTGTGGCAGAAGTTGGGGGTCCCCGGCATGTTCAGTAGTCATGAAGTGGTGGGTTTATTCTAGGAAGCAATAATGGCTAGGCCCTCCTTCTAGCCTAGCAAGGAGTAATGTTGGCAGTTTAAGATGATGAATAAAACCAGGCAAAAGCCCCTACCAGTCACACCTTGATGTATTTTCCTTGCTTTTAACTGATTACATCTTCAAATTCACTTCTCTACCATGCAAAATTTAGAAGTAAGTTAAAGGGATGTTGTTGGTTCTTTCAAATAGATACTTATAGAAAACATACAGACGCCAGTTCTTTTCTTGTAAATGACAGCTTCCGTCCACAGCATTTAAAAAAGAATTTACCCTTTCCCCAGATGTTGCGTTTCAGAAGAAATTGTAGTCAGTACACTGACTTTGTCAAGCAAGGCAGACTGCTTATGAGTCAGTTTAGAGATAGGGGATACTCCTCCAGAATTCTACAACAGGCTTTTCATAAAGCAAGTCATACTAACAGATCCTGGTTCCCAAAAGCAAGACATGGTCAAACCAATAGAATGATTATTCCAGTGAGGTATGATGGGAGATCTGTCCAAGTGAGGGATATTATTAGAAAACACTGGCCCCTGTTTATCTAACATCTCTAGATGCCGTCTCCCCCCCTTTTTTCTTTTTAATTTTTTTATTGAAAGATATGCGACAAAACAGCAAAGATAAAAAACGCATTACAGGCAAACAACAGAATATGAAGTGAAAACAGAACTGTAAAATCCAATCACTTGGCGGAGAGGAAGGCCCTGCCGTCTCCCCCCCACCCCTTTTCCTACCGCAGATCAAAAAACCTGAAAGACATACTTGTCAGGAGTAGTTTAAAATCTTCTTCAGCTATACAGAGGGGAGTGGACGGCAAGGCCAGACCGGTTGGAAATTATCCCATTGGGGGGTGTTCTGTGTGTGAGTTATCATTACGAACAGATTTCTGTTATGACTCCTCTAAACAAAAAAGGTACTCTATAAAAGATTTCTTCAACTGTAATACAAAGTCTGTAATTTATGCTGTAAAATGTGGCTGTGATTTAACCTACGTCAGGTGTACATCTAGACCTGTAAAGATAAGAATTGGAGAACACAGGAGTTGTATTCGTTTTTGCAGGAAGTACGCTCCAATGGTTGAAGACTTTGTAACTTTTGGCCAGAGAGAAAGAGACCTTCATTTCTTCATTTTGGAAAAAGTCCAGGCTAGCAATCTGCAATTGGCACAGCATCTAAAGGCCAGGGAAACCTTCTGGATTTATGCTTTGAATAGTTTAATACCACATGGATTAAATCAAGAAATCGATTGGCAATCTGTATAAATGGGTATTGCATAACATTTGTTCTGTTTTTTTATTGCCTGTTTTTAGGGCATTATGAAATTTTTGTTGTGCTATTTCTTTGCCTATGGGCACTATCTCTTTAAGTCCTTTTGTACTGTAATATCTTTTAAAAATTCCCTTTCTGTGACCTCTGACATTATAGCAACAATGTATGGGTATTATCTCCTCAAGTCCTTTTGCACTGTCATTGTTACATCAGCACTGCACCATATGGGTACTATGGCCCTGTTCACACGAGGGGTTTTGGGCCGGGAGAAGGACGGATCGAGGCCACAGCAAACGGGCACGATCCCACAACAACATCTGGGAATCGTGCTGCGCCCGTCCCCCATCCGTCCCTTCCGCCGAAAAGGCGCACCAAAAAAGAACCACCTAACCGGGTGGTTCAATCGGAAGGGGCGGCATCCCCGCCCCCCGGGCGAACTGCGCATGCTCGAGCATGCGCAGTTCGGCAGCCTCCCCCTCCCACTAGTCTCTTCCTCCCCGGAGCAATGGCGC
>NW_015170932.1:90809-102124 GCF_001447785.1 Gekko japonicus | reverse complement strand
GAGTATCGCGGGTCCACCCCTTGTATGAAACTACTTCTGACACAAGGCCAGATATATTTGTGGCCCAAAAAAGAAATCTTTTGGTGTGTCATTCAATTCCATATTGGAAGTAAGTACCGTATATTATATTTGGGCATAGTAAAATATATATTTTTAATATTGGATGGAATTTTCAACTGAGTATTAATCTAAAACGTTTTTTATCTCTCCATACAGCATTCCATTTTTGGTCCTATATTATTAATTGTTTATTGCCTTACATGTGTTACAGGGGCTTTGTTGCTTGATGTATTTTGTACTTTGTACTATTTGTACTGAAGAAGGCTCTTGTGAGCTGAAATGCATCATAACTGTTCTTTTTTGTGCATTTGTCACTTTGAACATTTTATGAGGCTTTGTTTGGGCCCCTACAAGGTTTTTATATGTCTTTGTAATAAACACTCTTTTGTCTATACTTACTTATGTTTTAAACTTTTGGCACTCAATGAATTTTCTAAACTTCCTTTGGAGATTTTTACCTTTTTATGTCTGAAAAAGCCTGTCCATCAAATCCTGCACAGAGGATTGCGCGCTGAGATCTGTACATATGGATCTCCTGAACAGAAGCTTCACTAGTCACGTTTCTGAGTCACACTTCATTTTCCTCCTAGATTTATTTATGAGAATGGAATCATAAAAATATGCTGATTTTATTGAAGTACAGGATTCAATTAAATCTCAGCATTACAACTATTACCTCGTCCTCTGCATTTCTTTTGAAATTCTTAGCAATATGAAAATATTATGTGAACCACTGAATATGTAATTCATTCACATCAATTAAAATGTAATATAACCAAGGTTCATATTACTTTTACATGTATTTGTTTAGCCTTTATTAATTCATTATATTCAAGTAAATAATCATGTCAAAAATGCAGAGTTCAGAACCAAAAGCCCTGTGGACATAGACTAACATCAAGAGCATTGTTTAATAAGGAAAGAAAAACCCTCAAACATCTGGGGCACAATCCAGAACAAGTTCATTGGGGCTAACTCTCATCAGAATCCCAATTTGTATTTTTAGAACTAAATCCCATTATTTTGCTTTGAGTAGTGCTTTAAGTACTTGCAGGATTGTTCTGGAGCTGAAGCAAATTCCTTCCCTACTGTGCTGCACAGAGTAACAGATACCTAGCCACATCATACTGGTACTCCGAATCTTCTTGGACAAGTTTACCTGCTTAGTACAGCTGACCCTATTTTGAACTGCTTTTAAAACACAGCTGTCTATTTGCTTGAAACTGGAGAGTACTTTTGGAAAGGAATTTCATATTAACATATCAATAGGGACATTTTAAAAGTCTTATTCTCAAGGCAAAGTACAGGGTAAGAGTTATAACAGCAAGCAAAATTCTATCTGAGAGAGAGTCATGGGCACTTTACCGCTGAGCTTCCAGAGTCGGGGGTTTATATACATGAACATTTTTCTCTTGAAGTGCTGGCAGTCCCTTGATTATATCAGCAGCCTTTTCTGCTATCATGATGGTTGGGGCATTTAAATTCCCACTAACAATACTGGGCATTATTGAGGCATCAACAACTCTCAGATTTTCTATTCCTATAACTTTGGTCTGAGGATCCACCACAGCTGTAGAATCAGAATCCTGTCCCATTTTACAAGTGCATGAAGGATGATAGGCACTATCTGCTTTTTGCCTTATAAAAGCATCTATCTCCTCATCGGATTGCACATGGCTTCCTGGTTGAATTTCAGGCCCACGGAATTTTTCAAAGGCTTCCTGAGCAAATATCTCTCTGGCTAATTTGACACACTGACGGAATTCCCAGATGTCTATTTCTATAAAACAAAACAAAAAAGTAGGGATTCAGAATATACTCAATACTTAGCAATGCTTCTGACTGAATCGTACATTTATTTATTTAAAACATTTATATTTTGCCTCTATGAACTAGCAGCCAGTGAAGGCCCTTCAATACCGGCAAGTTCTGAGCTACAGTTTTTCAGCAACATTCTGTATCAGGAGAAATGTATTGACAGTCTTCAAAAACATATATTTAATTCTATTGCTCACTGGACCATTTCAAGCAACAGTGTTCTGTTCCATTTCTACCCATTTGGTGACTGAAAACATCTGCCATATTCTACATAGTTTGAGATACAGAAAGAGATACAAGACCTAGATACCACCTACTACAGATGAGTGTAACAGCAAGTTTTAACAGTAGAGACACCTGCAGGATAAACTCAAGAGGTGAAAGAACACAAGTAACTCTACATTTACCTGTTGACAAATAGTTGGGGTCAAGGATGGGATGCTCCTTTGGGTCTGTACTTTTCAGCTTTAGCCACCCCACACTTTTACTCCTCATGGGGCCGATATGAACCTGCCACAGTCCAACAGAAGATATTAAATGTGTTATCTGGATGCCTTTCCTAACCTTACACAACTTCATGGAGTTGGATTCTCCATATAAATTGTTTAGACACAATACATTTGAACAGAAGAACGAAAAGAAATACTACCACATAAAACATCTTCACGTTTGAATAAATCTGTTGTAATAAAAACATAGTACACAAATGTACACTAAAATAAATTACATGGTCACAAAGAGGTACACGAATAATTATTATTGCTCCTTTAATATTTAAAAGTAAAAATGCAAGCTCAGCAACAGCAGCAGCAGCAGAATTCTGGAAAGGATTGTTTTTAGCCTTTGATCAAAGGGTAAACAGAAACTGTTGGTCTCTGGCAATCCTCCATCCACTGATGATAGTGAAGAAATTCTCAAGGATTTCCAAAAACACCATATGACCTTTTAAATTATTTTGTTATCGGTATGGTGGATTTATCTCTGCATCCCAAAAACCTAAGCACTTCTGCTTAATGATGCCTTTCCTGTACCACTCACCTGGTATGCTTCCAGCTCAGAGGCAGTACGCCCATGGTCAATCACCTGAGAAGGAAGGAAGTGGAACTGAATATCTGGATGAGGAACTCCTGCTTGACTTCTGATAAAGCCGCCAGTTTCTAAGTGAGCGGTGGCACCATCACCTAAAGGGTATGAATATCACAGAGGAAACAAAGAAATCACACAGAAGGGAAGATGGTAGATTTTTTAAAAAAACAAAACTTTCCCCATCGTAATAGCCTGTGTCATATCCTGCAATACACACTGCCTATAATTCCACCCACTGTGGGAATAACTCATTTAAAAACTGATAAATCAACAAAGAATACCCCAAAATTTATTGAACTGTAGTAGCCTATGGCAGAAGAGCATAACTTGTCTGCCATCTGTTTGGGATCTGGGCTGAGCTTTTGTTTCCCTCCCTGTTACAGGTATTTAAGCATTTAGGCAAGAGCCAAGGAGCTCCAGTCTCACAGCCTGAAGCCCTGTATGAGCCAGACCACAGGACCATATAGGGTTACCAAACCCCCCGGGGGGCAGAATTCCCCCCGGTTTCGAGCCCCGATTCCCGCTCCTGCGGAATCGGGGCCCGGGGAAAACCCAACCCCCGCGCGCGCGTCACCCGGAAGTGACGTCGCACGCTGGGGGCGGGGCCACACCATTTGAGGGGAAAACAAAGAGTTTTCCCCTCAAATGGCGTGGCCCCGCCCCAGCGTGTGACGTCACTTCCGGTGACGCTCTGGCGGCACGCGCGCGCACATCCCCGGCCGGCTCCCGGAGCGACAGGACGCTCCCCCGCCGGTAAGGATTTCTGATTTGGCAACCCTAGGACCATACCAGGATGTTTGAATTCTATATTGTGTATGTATATATTGTATGTATGTGTATAAATTATATTTTTGTATTTCTTTGCAAGTTGTGAGTCCCCAGCAGGGAGAATACTGAGACAGAAATAGCTACATAAATATTTCACCATATATGGTAAAATGACATGCTCCGATGAAAGGAACGGAGTGGCAGCAAAACTCCATAGGGCTTCGTTTAAGTGAAGATTTAACTACCAGGCCAAGAAAAACAAACAGTACAGGGTACAAATAAATAATGAGTTTCACCGTTCACAACGTTTTACTCTTTTACATTTGCATTAGAATGCCCATTTGCAATGCTACTGTCAGTGTCCTGCAGTGCTGACCTAATGTCTTGTGGTGTGGCACTTGCACAACCTTTGTGCTCCTGCTGTAAACAGAGTTACACTGGTAAAGCAAGTCTTAGGGCCAGAAAGAGTCACTCCAAACAGGCACTTGTGTCACCTTGGGATCAAAAAGATCAGAAGAAGAAGAGATTGGATTCATACACCGCCCCTCACTCGACTTCTCAAAGTGGCTTACAATCTCCTTCCCTCTCCCCACAACAAACACCTGGTGAGGTAGGTGGGGCTGAGAGAGCTCTGAGAGAGCTGCTCTTGAGAGAACAGCTCTGAGAGAACTTTGACTGACCCAAGGTCACACCAGCAGCTGCATGTAGAGGAGTGGGGAATCAAACCCAGTTCTCCCAGATCAGAGTCCATGCTCTTAACCACTACACCAAACTGGCTCTCAGTGGCAACAGAAGAGATCTGTAAGTTTTGGAAATGGCTGTGACTATCTCTAAAAGATTCTGAAGGGAGACAAGTTGCTGGCAATATTCTTATAAAGATTTTGAAGTATGTTTGTCTAACAGTGCAATCCTTTTCAGAGTTACTCCAGTATAAGTTCATTGAAATCAATATAATGGAGCACTATATACAACTACTACAAAGGGTACTTACACAGAATTGCACTGCATATTTAAGAATGGAAGGAAGAGATGAGGTCTTTGAGAATGGGAAAAATGAATTGTGAATGATGTCCGCTAATGGGGAAAGGAGTGATTTCACCCCTCCCCCTGAGGTTAGAAGGTAAGGATGGTAATGATGGGGGGAAAGCAAAGAAGATACGTGATTTTTGAATGACTGGTTCTCACCAAATGTCTGTGCAAGGCAGGTGACAACTTCTGTCTCTGTACTGCGGATGGAGGCCCAGAGCTGAGAAATACTAGTTTGCCAAAGGTGCCTGCTAAATCCAGGGCTAAGGTAAAATTTGAATCATGGCTTCCTGACACATAGTTCACACACACACACAACCTCTAGACTAGAGCAGCTCTCTAACAACAAGTAATTACAGCTTGCTAATATTTTAGAATTATTTAGCTCCATATAACAGCTATACCGAAACACAAAATTAGAAAATCCCCATATAATAAATTAGATTTTAAGTCATACCAGTAAACTTCCACATCCATTCAAGACCAATCTTTATCATATTAAGAGGCTTCTGTGATTTATAGAGAGTCAGAGGCTGAGTGCACTTCTGTTGTACATACACTTCTAAATGGTCTTGAAGATTTTGGCCAACTCCTAGAAGAAAGCACAAAACCCCAAAATATAAGCAAGCAAGCATGTCCTCAGTGCAAACCAAATTATACTGAGACAAACTCTATCAATTCATACAAACCTGAAAGATGGCAGATGACAGGGATTCCTAATTTTTTGAGGTCATCTGCATTGCCAACTCCAGACAGCATAAGCAGCTGTGGGGAATTTATAGCACCTGCACTTAAAATAACATCCTTATTGACAAAAATCTGAAATACAAATAAATAGAATTGTTATAGGGAAAAAAACAATATTAAAATATCGTTTTTTGAAAACAGCTTTGTCATACTGCTTACTCACTTGTTTGCTCTAAGCCCAAAGTTACTGGAGTCCAGCCTGCTAGTCTGTGATATAAACTGCTTAACATTCATTGTATTATTTCTGTTTGAACAAGCTGTCCTGTTGTCCTGGCTGACAGCTATGCAATTACTTCCTGAAGACCAGGACTAATTGGATTTTCTAAATTTAACATCATATGCTGCTTTCCAAAATTCAGATATGAGCCCCAATCTTCTACTGATTCTAAATGTGGAGTTGCCAACCTCCAGCTGGGGCCTGGAGTTCTCCTGGAATGATAGCTGATTTCCAAACTACAGAGATCCCTGCCCCTGGAGAAAACGGCTGCTTGAAAGGGCAGACTCTATAGCATCAAATCCTTCCTGAGCTCCAAACTCTGCCTTCCACAGGCCTCACCCCCAAATGCCCAGGAATTTCCCAGCCTGGAGTTGGCAGCTCTACCCACATGGTTTGTGATATGATTCCTTTTCCCATAAATTGAGAAACCTTTTTTTAACTTCCATAAAAGGATACATCTCAGCTATGCGAGTGGTCAATCTTACTGGTACTCAGCTAATCCTTGATTTCTAAGAACACTGTACCACTCATCTGAAGGACGCAGTCTCCGTAAAAGCAACAAAGACACACTACACTAGAGATAACGCATTAAGTAAAATGGATACAATAATTTTGAGCAATTTTAAGACTAGATGTAGTGTAGTGGTTCAGAGTGTGTTCTGTCAGCGTGGAGATAATAATGGCTTGTCTGCAGACTGACAAAGCTATTGTTAGGATGACTGGAATGATGTTTGTGATTTGTCTGAACACACAATACGGCCTTTATTATTATGTGTTCTGTGTTTCCTTTCAGCATAAATGAGAACATTGTATTAGTAAAAATGTGTTCTTTGAAATAACTGCATTTATTTCGTTTTTCCTGAATGATTTCCCCCCTGAGCTTTATCTTAAATATTCAGAGTTCTTCACCTACACCAAAGTAAATTGGACTCTGCTTGGCTCTATGCATTATAATGATTTATAAGACTGGGGAAATCCCTATGCTACACTAAAGAAAATGGGGAATGTGGATTTCAGGTCAGAGCAATTCCTGCTAGCGTCAAATGGATATATATTAGAATAATTCAATGGGAAGACCCACAAGTATTTGTGGGCATCTCATTTTCTTCTCCCCCGCTACTTCCTCTTTTCCTTCCCTGAAAGCCCCTCTAGCCTCTCCCGTTTGCCTGCTTCCTTCTCTCATTGACACCCACCAGCCAACCTACCTTTATCTGCCCCCTGTTTTAAGCGTTCCCTCCTTTGCTTCCCCAGCAGCCTTTCCCTGAGAAAACTTTGCGCAGTTCCAGCTGCCAGGCTGGGCCAGGGTAGGGTCGCCTGCAGTAGCTGGCATGTTAGCAAGAAGATCTACTAGTCACCCAAACTCTATTATTTAACCATAAAGTTTGGGATGAATCTTAGAGCACTGTGCCAATGCCATGACATCACTTCATAGGGCTGCCAGCTCTGAAATAGGAAATACCTGGGGATTTGGGGGGCGGAGCCTTAGGGAGGGTGGGGCTCAGGGAGGAGAGGGACCTCAGCAGGCTATAATGCCATAGAATGAACCCTCCAACGCAGCCATTTTCTTCAGGGAAACTCATCTTGGTGGCCTGAAGATCAAATGTAGTATAGGGAGATCTCCAGACATTCCCTGGAGGTTGGCAACCCTAACTTCCAGTTTTGTGCCTGATATGATCGTGTGCATTCATGTGATGCTGAAGCCTCCCCGCCCCCCTTTTCCCCTGCCAACATGTCAATCAGCAGGGAGGTCTCCCTGACACCAGGCCCAGTTGTGTGGAGCCACCCACCAGGACCAGTTGTACAGTAGGGAACCTGCAAGTACTTGCGGGGGGCATTCCCTTTTGCTACACTGCTTATTTTCTTCTGCCTAGCAGTCCCCATATCCTTACATTTCCCTGCTTCCTTCTCTCCTTCCCAGCCACAATCAGCCAACCTTTTCTCTTCCCTTCATATACCATCTAATCAGAGGTGTCGAACTCATTTATTATGAGGTCTGGATCTGACATAAATGTCACTTTGTTGGGCTGGGCCATGTGTGCCATAAAATGTAATGCCAGGTACCAAAGAGATAAACTTTATAAAGGACACAGGCAAAACCAATTAACAATATTATTTTTTACACAAAATACAAACTTGCTTAAGACATTAACACTCTTACAATATTTCCTTACAGTATCTCCCTGATGCCCACCCTCCCACTTCTACTCTCTGGCCCCGTTCATACGAGCCCATTTGGGCCGGGAGCGGGACGGAACTGGGGCGGAGCAAACAGGCGCGATCTCACCTCAACATCTGGTGAGCGTGCCGTCTCCGTCCCTGATCCGGCCCAAATGGCAATACCCCGCTGCAAAGACGAACCACCTATCTAGGTGGTAGCAATCGTCTGGGGCGCCCCAAGCCGGCCGTGGGATCGGCGGCGTGTCCTTGCGCCGCCTCATCCCTTTAGCCGCGCTTTACCTCGTCGTTTCCCTGCCGTGTGGCAGGGGCCTCTGTTATGCATTAGCACTGGGACAGTATACAGCCTCTGTCATCTGGCAATACAGGTAATCAGTTGGGCTCAATAAGAGCCCTGGACAGGCCAGTTGCGGCCCGTGGACCGTCTGTTTGACACCCCTGATACTACTAGCAACCTTGGCCAAATCTGAGGATACTTAAATCTGGTGACTGGAGCTGTAAACGGGCAAGATAGATCTGTCTACAAACCTGAAAAGGGCCCTAGTTCTGCAGAAAAATGTGAATTTGAAAAAAAATACATTAAACCAAAAATGATAAAAGGAGTGCCTGTAGCTCAGGAAGGATGGCTCCAGAGCAAACTAATTTATGCAGCAGCCAAATCGCTCACTCACAACTGTAATGCACGTAGCTCACAAAGCAGAATTTTTGCTCACAAGACTCTACAGCTTAGAGGGAGCATTGTCTGTGACTGGTCCAAAATCACCCAGTGAGCTTCCATAGCAAGATGGAGACTCGAACTAGGGTCTCCCAGACCCTACTCTGAAGCTTTAACTGCTATACCACACTGGCTTTCATGGGGTAGCTGCTGTTGAACAGTTGCAAGCAGCCAGGCCTACAGTCATACAAATCAGGGGGTATCAAGTCACTCAAAGATTGCTTCCAGGTCTAGGATTGCCAACCTCCAGGTAGCACCTGGAGATCTCCCAGAATTATAACTGAACTCCATACAACAGAGATCTGTCCCCCAGAGAAAATGACTGCTTTGGAGAGCAGACTCTACGGCATTAGATTCAGCTGAGGCCTCTCCCCTCCCCAAACCCTGTCCTCCTCAGACTCCACCACAAAATCTCCAGGAATTTTCAAACCTGGAGCTGGTAACCTTAGTCAGACCTGGACCTAATGAGTTCTGCCTCAAAGGCCAAAAACAGGCAACCCTCTTCCCCTGCCTTTTTACTCACAGAAACCCAGACTGGAATACTGTGGCTGTGTAGCAACAGCCACTGAGAAAACCCATTGCTTTAAGCTACAGGTGTTCTTTTTATCATTTTGGGGTTTTTTAAACCCAATGTTTTTTTGGGGGGGGGGGTTAGATTTCACATTTTTCTGCAAACCTGGGGCATTTTTTAGGTTTGTGGAAAGATTCATTCACAGGTCCAGTCGCCAGATGTAAGTATCCTCATATTTGGCCAACTTCAATTTCCATTTACAGATTCAATAAAAACACATAAAGAAACAGCATGTCCATAGAGGAATGCATGAACTTGAACTTACACATCAGATTCATTTGTACTAAAGTGATTACTTCCATTAGCACAATAACTTTAACACTATGCTGATATAACGGCATTTATTTTTTACAGGCTAAAAATGTTTCCCTTTTAAGAGACTCATCTTTAAACAGGAAATAACAATTCTTACCCTTTTCTTTTCCCCATCTTTAACATACTCGATGCCAATGGCTCTTGGACCTTTAAATAAAATTTTTGTTACAAGTGTATTTTCCTCTGTTGACAAGTTTGGACGTGATAATGCAGGACGAAGATAAGCACTGGCTGTGCTCCATCTTTGACCTATAAGATACAAGTTTTCATTTAACATCAGCTGTCAGTAAAATAGTCTGCACTCTTTTGGTGCTCTATTGGTGCTCTATAAATAAAACTAATATTTTAATTGTATTTATGATATAATTTATCAAAGAAACATTACAGCCCAAATCCAGCAAGAGGTGATCCATCCATCCACAGAAACTGCTTTTCACATACAGCTCTTCTATGGCCCCGGTCACACGGGCCAGATAACGCAGGGGTGAGGTGTGGCTGTTTGCCCCGGGGCAAAATAAAGCGCGTTAGCCCAATCACATGGTCTCCCGAGTCTTCGCGCTGTGGCAGGAAGCTCGCAATCACACGGCGATGCTGGAGCTGGCAAAGAAGGCGCGCAGCAAGCGTTCCGTGTTTGTGCACATGCGCTTAGGAAAACCATCTGGTTTGCAACGGGACTTGGACGGGTGCTGGAAGCCATGAGATACTAGCGCTCCCGCAATCAGACGCCCGCCCCTGCCGCACGTTTTCCAGATACTACTGCCCTTTCTGAGGTATTTTTTTACTGCGCATCTTCGGCAGGATGCCACGGGTTGGCTACGGGTGCGCTACACTTCCCAGATGTTGTGGTGTGATTGTGCACCGAAAATCCACCTACCATCCGTGCCTTTAGCGTGGCAAATGCTCCGTGTGAACGGGGCCTATATATAACATGCAAAAAGCTGCTGCCAGGTAAATGACAGAGAGTGTGTGTAAATTGCTCACATCCAGTTCTTGGAAATGTACATACAATGCTTGCCCCAAAACTATAGGACCCCGAAGACAACAGAAAACTCTTTGCCTGTTCCTATACTCATAGAGTACAATCCCAGCACCCATTCTATTCAAACAGCTGCTGGAGCTGATGGGTCTGATCACCTGCTTAGTGCAGAATTCTGAAAGAGCAGCTGCAAATGCAATTCCCTGAATGCACATTGCCTTGCTGCAAGAAAGACAAACCTACCCAACTTAATTAAATGTAAACAGATGAGGGAAAGTGCTGTCAAAAGTTTTCTAACGTTTATTTGGAACGGACAAGAAGCTGGCTATCAGCTAGATTTCTCTCTCGGCCTCAGAATTTCCAGGAAAGAAAACCGTAACATTGAAGCACATGCTGGTTAAAGATGTTTTCGAAATGATGCCTCTTAATTAGTAACTCGAGTTGTCAGTCCAAGTTAGAGGGGGTTGTAATTAATATAGTGGCCTAGAAAACTCACCCCGTTTTTCTTTAGAGCATTTGCACTGTTTTCCGCTGCCCTATCACAGGGAGGAAGACTGGACTTTGGGGGTGTATAAATTCTCTCACGTCAGTACTCACTGGCTTCAGGCTCCCTTCAACCACTCAAATGTCTAACTGGGATACCTGTTCCAGCACTGCATATTATTTGCACGTTCACTGTGATCCCTGAACATCTGATCCAATGGTCTACATTTCCAGAAGGACAAAACAGGGGAGAGAAAGTGTGAACCTTTATGTGATTTACGCTAGAGTGAACCTTTATGTGATTTGGGGGTCCTCTGATGTTGTGGCAGATGGAAACTGTATTCTACTCCTTCCTACA
>NW_015170932.1:53402-90753 GCF_001447785.1 Gekko japonicus | reverse complement strand
CTGCACAAAGAGAGCAGACATGCAAGTACCATGTACTAGGCTGCCCATACACATGATCTTGCTATAAACATCCACGCTCTTGCACAACAATCAAGATTCAGTATCTATTTAACCAAATTAATGTCCTTATTTAAAAGGCGGGGGGGGGAATGCTGTGGCATTCTGATAGGTTAGCTACTTTCAAACTCTCTTCATTCAAGAAATATTGTCTACTTCAACCTGTCTACTATTTGAGTTGTAGAAGATATTATGGCACCTAGTATGTTATACAGCCAGTTCACATGGAGCAATGGTCAGCTCTGCTTGAACAGAAATTATGACCCAGAACACTGTAAACAGTCCCCTACTTATTAGGGGGCTGGAGCACCTTCCCTATAAGGAAAGGATGAAGAGTCTGGGACTTTTCAGTTTAGAAAAGAGATGACTAAGGGGGGGACGGACGTGATAAAGGTCTATAAAATTATTCATGACCAAGAGAAATTTTTCTCCCTCTCCCAAAATATCAAAACTCAAGGGCATCTAATGAAACTGTTGGGCAGGAGGCTCAGGACGGACAAAAGGAAATACTACTTTACACAGAGAGTGAGTAAAATGTGGAATTTGCTGTCACAGGATACAGTGATGGCCAATGGAATAAACAGCTTTAAAAGGAGATTAGATAGAGTCCTGGAGGATAAGTCTATTAATGGCTACTAGCCATGGTGGCTGAGAGAAACCTCCACATTCAAAGGCACTAAGCCTCTGAATCCCAGAGCCAGGAGCAGGGGTCATTTCGTAGAAAAAGAGGTGCAGGAGCTCATTAGCATAACTCATTTGCATATGCCACACCCCCTGACATCACCGGAAATGTGTCAAAAGGCAACACCCACCGCTCAGGCTCCACTAGACTGTTTTGGATTGCTAGCTATTGGGGTTTTTTTTTGTTGTGGGTGTGCGAGCAGTTGGGGGGGGGGGGACGTGCAGATCTGTCCTTGCAGAGGGGGGAGAGCTTGTACCTGTATACAACTTGGTCTTAAAGGTGCCACTGGACTGTTTTGGATTGCTAGCTATGGGGGGGGGCGGACGTGCAGATCTGTCCTCACAGAGGAGGGAGAGTTTGTACCTGAATAAAACTTGGTCTTAAAGGTGCCACTGGACTGTTTTGGATTGCTAGCTATTGGGGGGGGGGGCGTGCAGATCTGCCCTCACAGAGAGAGAGCTTGTACCTGAAGGTGGTTCTGCAACTTACCTGGCTGCTTCTTGCTCTGAGGGCTGCTGGGAGCAGGGGGCGGGGCTTGTTGCATGTGCCCGCCCCCTGGGCTCTTTACTGCCGGAGCGCCGCTCCTGTGCGCTCCCGCAGAAAATGACCCCTGGCCCAGGAGACAACATCAGGGGAAGGCTTTGGCCTCTATACCCTGTTGTTGGCTGTCCAGAGGAACTGGCTGGTCACTGTGTAAGACACAATGCTGGACTAGATAGACTACTGGTCTGATCCAGCAGGACTCTTCTTCTGTTCAGATCCCCATTGCAGAAAGTCAGCAGTAGTAGGTAAGTAGTCTTTTGGGCAAGCTTGTCCATGAGGGTTGGCCCTAGTTAGTATTTGGATGGGAGATAACCAAGGAAGACGAGGATCTTTACAAAGAGGCAGGCATAGAGTCTCTTGCCTTGAAAAACCTATAGTGTCACCACAAGCCAGCTATGACTTGACGGCTAAAAAAAAGGTCCACTCCAAATGGACCACTTACCTTGGTGTATGGTCATATCCATCCAGCCAAAGCCTTCTTGCTGAAAACCATTCATATCGTCTGTGAAAGGATATCCAGCCTGCTGGGCTGCATCCAGGAATGCAAGGTGAAGAGGGTTGTTAGTCTTCCCCCTAGACACATGGAGTGGGCCATTCCCACCTCGATAAAGATCAGCACCCAGCTCATGAGTTTGTGCTTTCTTAAAATAAGGCAAACAAAATTCATAATCCCATCCAACAGCTCCTTCTTTACTCCACCTGTTATAATCTTCTGCGTGGCCCCGAATATATACCATAGCATTGAGGGATGAAGAACCACCCCAGACTCTTCCTCTGGGCCAGTACATAATTCGATTATCCATGTGTTTTTGTGGGATTGTATGGTAATACCAGTTATATTTGTCATCACAGAGATTGTAGGTCAACGCAGCAGGCATGTGAATCTTCCACATTAACCGTTTACTGTCAAAGAGTACATCTCTTGGCCCTGCTTCTAGAAGTTTAACAGTGCTGTCAGGATCTTCAGTCAGTCGGTTGGCTAATACGCATCCAGCAGATCCAGCTCCAACAATTATGTAAGTAAAACAGTCCACGTTCCTTGAACTATCTTGAGAAAATGCTTGAGTCATTTTCAAATTCTGGACACTGAAGACTTTTTTCAGCATATCTGCTTTAATTAATAATCCCCTTATTCCACGCATTTGCTTTGAAAAACAACAGGCCTGAACTCCACTAAGTAAATACGACATCTTTTCCTACGTGTACTCCTGGCATAAACAAGACAGGGTCAAAAGCTAGAAAAGATGAAAAAGGGCTGTGAGTAAAATTTATTATAGCATATCATCTGCAATAGATCTAAAGAAATTAAATAAATGTAAAAAAGGTAAAGGTAAAGGTTCCCTTGCTCGAAAGCCAGTCGAATCCGACTCTAGGGTTGCGGTGCTCATCTCCGTTTCAAAGCCGAAGAGCCAGCGCTGTCTGAAGACATTTCCGTGGTCATGTGGCTGGCATGACTAAACACCAAGGCGCATGAAATGCTGTTACCCTCCCACTGAAGAGGTACCTATTTATCTACTTGCAATTTCTTGCTTTCGAACTGCTAGGTTGGCAGGAGCTGGAACTAGAGACGGGAGCTCACTCCGTCATGCGGCACACTCGGGTCTCGAACTGCTGAACTACTGACCTTCCACAGCCTGCAGTTCAGCGTCTTAACCACTTGAACCACCGCAGCTCCTTAAATAAATGTATGAGGGATCATATTTATCTTTAATTCCTGTAGAGTATGACTGAAGTTCCAGGGCTGGGCTGTCTCGATAAAAGTAAGAATGGCCTGTATCTATCCACATTTAGGAAAACTTGAGGGCACTTAAGTTTCCTTAAGAAAGGGTAGTGACGTCCCTCTCATTGCAGACCCCCACTATGTAGTTCCTGAGGGTGCCCTAACCCCCAGGAACAAAATCTGGATGAGGCTGAGTTGCAAAAAGAAGGAACCAGCAAAAATTACTGGTCTCTCTTGACAACTAAACCACACACAGATTTTTAAATTATGTGCAAATTATTCACACTCACAAACTGTTCCAAAATCTTATTCCGCCCCCCCCCCCCAGAATTCTTCAGATTAAACATACTTGACTCCTTTACTATTGACCCATGCAGGGTACTTTTATAGATCTCTCTGCATGAGTCATTACATGCATGACTGCAAACTGTTTTTATTTTGTGGACCACAATTATTCTGAAATAAAGTATAATCTGACCTTCATGCACTGCAGAGAAATGTTGGGTTTGAGAGAACAGAGAATCCCTATACCTCCCACCTCTTTCTGGGCACCCACCACGATGACTTGAGAGTGCCCAAACTCCCCTGGCAAACCGGGGAGAAAGAACACCATGCCACTCCCCCCAAAAAAAAAAGACTTCCAGAAAGATTTTGATAAAGTTCTTCATCAAAGGCTCCTAAGTAAGCTCAATAGTCACGGGATAAAAGGACAAGTCCTTTTGTGGATCAAAAACTGCATAATTAATAGGAAACAGAGAGTGAGTATAAATGGGCAATTTTCTCAGTGGAGGGTGGTAAGTAGTGGGGTACCGCAGGGATCAGTACTCGGTCTGATGCTTTTTAACTTGTTTATTAATGATTTGGAGTTGGGAGTAAGCAGTGAAGTGGCTTAATTTGCAGATGACACAAAGTTGTTCAGGGTGGTGAGAACCAGGGAGGACTGTGAGGTACTCCAAAGGGATCTGTCGAGGATGGTTGAAATATATGCAGATTTATGATCTTTTTAGACCCTGCCTTCCTCTTCAAACAGGGACACAAAAATAAAATAAATACAAAACCAAGCAAACAGGAGGTTGCAAGGCAGATCCTCATCTTTCTCTCTTTCTCATGGTTTTCCCTTCACAGGAAATTCTGTATTTATTATTATTAATTGTATATTATAATAATTATTAATTTAATATTATTAATTTTTCATCTCAAAGGAGCTCAGAATGGTTGCACATGGATCTCCATTTTATCCTCCCAACAATTCTGTGATACACGTTAGGCTCAGAATGACTGGTCCAAGGTCACCCAGTAAGTTTCATTGCAACACTCCCTGTTTAGTTCCAAACTCTTAACTACTTCATCGTCTTAAAAAGGGACTGGAGACTGCAACACTGTGAGAAAATACAGGATTTCTGATTGAGAAGTCTCAGCATTCTCACAAATCTATAGCTTCCTGATTTCCCTAGATGAATATAATATTTTCAGTTTGCATCTCCTAACTGAAAAAAACCAGCAAAAAAGCATTTGGTATTAATTACATAAACATCCCATCCATGATATCACATACAGAAGACTTCATGGCTTTGGACCCTCATATCTGCCACCTTTCCCCCCTACGCTCTGCCACTACAGCTACACTCATTCAAGCAGGGTCTTCGGCTGGTGCCAACCTGGAAATGGACAAAATCAATAACTGCCTGTACATGTGCCTTTTCCTTCCGTTGTGGCTCCCATCTTGTGGAACATCCTGCCTGAGGTCAGGAAGGCTCCCACTCTCATGGCTTCCTGTGAATTATGCAAAACTGAAATTATTCAAGCGGGCTTTTCTACACAGGCAATAGACTTGCACTGTATAAATGATTCAAAGTTACTCAGAAACATTATTAGGGTCTGTGGTCTATACTACTATGCACAGCTTGTTGGAACTAGGATCCAGCAAAACTGGCAGAGACTGACCAAGAGAGAGATCTTGGAGTCCTAGTAGATAACTCACTGAAAATGTGGAGACAGTGTGCGACTGCAATAAAAAAGGCCAATGCTATGCTGGGGTTTATTAGGAAAGGAACTGAAAACAAATCAGCCAGTATCATAATGCCCCTGTATAAATCAATGGTGCAACCTTATTTGGAATACTGTTTACAGTTCTGATCGCACCTTAAAAAGGATATTATAGTATTGGAAAAAGTGCAGAAAAGGGCAACTAGAATGATAGAAGGGTTGGAACACTTTCCTTATGAAGAAAGGTTAAAGCGCTTGGGGCTCTTCAGCTTGGAAAAATGACGGCTGAGGGGTGACATGATCAAGGTTTAAGATTATGCATGAAATAGAGCAAGTAGAGAAAGAAGTACTTTTCTCCCTTTCTCACAATACAAGAATTCGTGGGCACTCAATGAAATGGCTGAGCAGTCGGGCTAAAACAGATTAAAGGAAGCAGTTCTTCACCCAAAGAGTTATTAACACATGGGCTACAAGCATGGACGGTTTCAAGAGGGAATTAGATAAACATATGGAGCAGAGGTCCATCAGTGGCTATTAGCCACTCTGGGGCAAATGATGCTCTGCATTCTTGGTACTTGGGGGAGCAACAGTGGGAGGGCTTCTAGTGTCCTGGTCCCACTGGTGGACATCCTGATGATGGCACCTGGTATTTTTGGCCACTGTGTGACAGAGTGTTGGACTGGATGGGCCACTGGCCTGATCCAACATTGGCTTCTCTTATGTTTTTATGTAATCCCCATGAAGATTAAAAACTGTAATATTGGGGTAACTAGTGGCTGGCTGTGTATTTAACCCTCACCCCCACATCTTAGCAAATTCCACTCATTCCAAAAGAAAACAATCTATTTCATAAGATGGTTTTTAAAAGGGTTTTCCAAGATTCCCCATGCTTTCCAATGGAAACTGGAAACGGAAAAGTTTTTAAAAGCCTCAGACTTTTTAATGCTACACTCTTTGAGTGAGTAAAAATTGGTCCTAAAAAGTATTTCACTCATTCAATTCAAAAACAAAGTAAAGGGGTTTTGTTTCCCAGTGCCAGTGCAAAATTTCTATCAGAAAAATTGGGACAGGGGGAACCCTCAGAGAAATTTCCCAGTTTTTTCACTGGAAAATGGGGGGAAAGTACTTTCTTTTTTCCTAGGCATTCATCTCTCTAACCTGGATCCCAGGTTTTTTTTAATAATGCTGTCCTTTTGTTTCTGGATCAAAACTGATCTGTTGTTTCATTTAATTTATACCCTGCCTTCCTCTTCAAACAGGGACACAAAAATAAAATAAATACAAAACCAAGCAAACAGGAGGTTGCAAGGCAGATCCTCATCTTTCTCTCTTTCTCATGGTTTTCCCTTCACAGGAAATTCTGTATTTATTATTATTAATTGTATATTATAATAATTATTAATTTAATATTATTAATTTTTCATCTCAAAGGAGCTCAGAATGGTTGCACATGGATCTTTCGGTTTGCATCTCCTAACTGAAAAAAGCAGCAAAAAAGCATTTGGTATTAATTACATAAACATCCCATCCATGATATCACATACAGAGGACTTCATGGCTTTCGACCCTCATATCTGCCACCTTTCTTCCTATGCTCTGCCACTACAGCTATGCTCATTCAAGCAGGGTCTTCTGCTGGTGCCAACCTGGAAACGGACAAAATCAATAACTGCCTGCACATGTGCCTTTTCCTTCCGTTGTGGCTCCCATTTTGTGAAACATCCTGCCTGAGATCAGGAAGGCTCCCTGAGGTCAGGAAGGCTCCCACTCTCATGGCTTCCTGTGAATTATGCAAAACTGAAATTATTCAAGCGGGCTTTTCTACACAGGCAATAGACTTGCACTGTATAAATGATTCAAAGTTACTCAGAAACATTATTAGGGTCTGTGGTCTATACTACTATGCACAGCTTGTTGGAACTAGGATCCAGCAATGGAATTCTGCATCATTGAATGTGTCATGTTAATGCTTATGCTTTGTTTCGGTTCTGTTTTTAGGCTTCTGGCTGGTTCTATAACTCTAATTCTCTTGAATTGTTTATTGAATGTCCCATCCATGGATAGTATTGGCTTACTTTGTGTAACCCCCTTGAGTCCAAGTGAGGAAGCGGTACTATAAATAACGTACATTAAAAAAAATAGATATCCAGCGTCCATAGCCTCAGGGCCATTTTCAACATGACTTCTTACTGATATGTGGCAGGGCATGAACTTTTGTGAGTCACTCCTCGCTTCTTCAGATATCAGAAGCTCATTCCCTGCCAAATATTTTGTTAAGTTTTTAAGGTGCTACTGGACTGTTGCTCTTTTCTACTGCAACAGACAGACGAACAGGGCTAGCCATCTTGATCTTACTGTTATGTCACTCAAGAAGATGCAGACACTAACATGAAGTCAGTGTAACTTAAAAGTGATTGGATGGTTTCCCGCTTGTCTTTTTAAAAAGCATTTTCAGACACACACCTTGGTTCTTTTGGTTAAAGTAGGTAAAGCTAAAACAACAGAGGAAGGCAAGGGTACTGAGGAACATCACAAAGGGGACTTTACCCCAGATAACGGTGAGTTAGGGCAAGCAACTGGGCCGCGGCTCCTATTTGGGTACATTGTAAAAAAGAGGTCTTTCAAAAAGTAGGATACATGCAGGAGAGGGACAGAAAGAGAGGAGACAAAAAAATACCCCTGACCCAACCTCCTACGTAACTTTTCTGTTAGAAGGTGCCGATTGCCAGGACCCTGCTTTGTGCCCAAGGCCTCTGGCTTCCTCGAGAACCCGCGACACCCCCACCCCCCCAACTTTACTGAAGGGAGACTTGCCGAGGGTCCTCCCAGGTAAACTGCTCCAGGGTCCAAGGGGAAGTGACATTTAATTTTAGGGCTGACAGGCCAACTGAGTCGCCTGAGGCCCAGCACGGGCTGGTCCTGCTGCTCAAGAGACCTGGAGCGGGGGCGGTGGGGTGGGGTGGGGGAGAGCTGGGAGCCCGTCTCTGTGACGACCAGCCTGCCCCACCACCGTTGTCCTCCTGCCTCCATCTCACTCTCCTTTTGCTGCATAGTCTCCCTCCCTGGTTCAATCAATCGCGTCCTTGGGAAGGCCCGCCCCCTCTCGCACACACTCACAAGAGTCAAGACGGCAGAGCTCAGCTCAGCCCCTCTATTCACCTCCTCCGCCTCGCAACCGGGCGTGTGTTGTACTTTCTCGACGTCCCGAGGAAGGCTACGCTGACGGGCACCTGGCCTACCCTAGGAGCCGTCGAGCCTTGGAAAGAGGCGGGCCTGGACCCTTGGACCCAAACTCCCCTCAAAATCCGTTCCTCCTCCCCGCTGAGCTAGACGGTGCTCGTGCATAGGGAGTTTCCGCCCACTGTGGGGCGTTTTGGCATCGGGGGGGGGGGGGTGTCTAAGCAAAGGAGCCAAGAAATCCGTGCGGGTGGGCTGAATGAATGGCGTCCTTGTGCCCTGCGCTCCGTCTCATTCCCCACCCACTCCACAAAAACAAGAGTGCCAGGCCTGATTGACACATGCAAAAGAATGAGGGTGGGAGTGAGCGCGGCGGTAAAATAGACGGTTATCATGTCAGAGGATGAATGGAGCGTCTCATTTCGGAAAGTACCCCTGTAGTAAAAACTTCCTCCAAACAGAAAAAACAGCACAGCAAAGCAAAGGAGATGGGGGTGAGCCTTTGCCCATGCCTGCTGTGCTATTTTCAGGGATTTTTTTTTTTAACGTGAACTAGCGTTCAAAGCCGCCGTCTGAAGAGCAGCAGCGCCTCAGCCGTCTTCTGCCGCCATAAAGCCAGTCATTTGGATTTTGTTTTACAACTTCAGCGCGCTTCTCCCCTCTTTTTTCCGTTTAGCTTCAGCGTGTGTAAAGTTAGGAGCTTTAGTTGTTCCAAGTAAAACGAATTCATTGTTTGTTTTTCTGCACTCTTTGTTTAATTTTAACCTCAACAACCGTTTATCGAATCTGGGTGAGCCTTCCTGACCACTGTTTTGGGTGGAACGTGTTTGTTGAGGATTTCCCTTACGTTGCTATGTAAAACAGCCGCTACTGCTGGCTTTGCTTCGAGAGGGGGACTATTTGCCCTGCTTAACCATTTCCTCCTGTACCTGCAGCAGCATGGCATGACCAACAGAAGTCAAAGAACTACATTGCTCTTTTGTTTGCCTAGTAACACGGCCATTATTTTTTGTCTTAAAATGATAGATAAATTGATGCACAACAAATACAGATATTGTTAATTGTAGAGCATTTAATAATTTTTTGTCTTAAAATGATAGATAAATTGCTGCACAACAAATAAGTTTCATATATTGTTAATTGTAGAGCATTTAGTCTAGAAGGGGCTGAAAACTGCCTGGAAGTCGCTTTGTAGTATAATGCAAACATGTTACAGCTTCCATCAGTGGCCTACCTAGCCTATTTGGCACCTGGGGTGGATAATTTTTTAACACACCCTCTATTTTTTATTTTTTTGCTGTCAAGGCAAGGCTGACTTATGGGGACCCCGTAGGGTTTTCAAGGCAAGAGACGTTCGGAGGTGGTTTGCCATTGCCTGCCTTCACATTGGCCCTGCTTAAGCTTCTGAAATCTGATGAGATTGGACTAGGCTGGGGCTACCCAGGTGCCACTGGAACCAATCTTTGTTTCAGTGGCCAGAAAAGAAACAAGGACAGTGAAACATTTATTTAACTTTGTGTATATAATCCTGCCAGTAAAGAATATTCAGATTCCAACATGCTGTTCCATCTCGAGAGCCAGCGTGGTATAGTGGTTGAGGATCTGGGAAATCCAGATTCAAATCCCCACTCATGCCATGGAAGCTTGCTGGGTGACCTTGGGCCAGTCACATTACTCTCAGCCTAGTCCTGACCTGGATAGCCTGATGTTCTAACACTGCATCCAATCTGATAACTACCAGCATCTGGGCAAGGAAGAGACTAGAAGTGGCTCAAAGAGCAACTGACAGTGATATGAGTTCAGCAAGGCCCTTTTCTGCAGCCTTGCCCAAAGACCAGGCCCTTGAATCAGGGCCATAACACTATGCACTTTTTCATAGTAAAATCATTTGATTTTAAAACTAACTGGGAGTTATTTGTTGACTCATTTCTGTGTATTCAGCACATATACCAGAGGTAAAATTTCAGGTTTCTGTAGGAAGATGCGAGATTCACAACAAGGTTCAGTAGTCTTCTCGTGGATATATCTGAGATTAAATTGCAAGGAAAGTGGTATATTTTAGGAGTATTTGTTGAAGTTATTTTTAGTGCATCATAATATAAACTGGTATATAGACAGTCCTCAGAAATAATAACACAATCTGTCTCAGTGCTTTAAAGCCCTGCTTCCCAACTGTAGTGAAGCCTAAGGACACAGAACATGCCTACAGTTGCTCACATTCATCCTTTGCTGCCTTGCGTGCGGCAAAACACCCACTCTTGGACACACACCTTAACATGGTGAGGGGGGTTGTGTGTGTCACTGAAGCTGAGTGCAACACCCCTAAGGGGTCTAGACTCTGTCAAGAGGCTAAGCTCCTAGCAGAGTCACTCAAGGTGTCAGGATCACAGTTGAGACACCAGATTAAGATGCATCCACCCCCTTCAGGGAACAACCACCACATCGGCAGAAGAGAACAGACAGTTCCAATGGTGATGAGGGTGGATGAATCCTTGAAGGGTAGGTACTGGACAACAGCAGTACAAGGTGACACTGGCAGAGAATCTTTTCTAGACAATGGCAGTGCCACTTCAGCTAACTCTGGTTAGTAGTGAAGCATGGAAGGGAGGAAGTTATACAAAAGATCAAACCATGATTCTGCTTTGTTTCCTACTTTTGTATTCCAGTCACCTATGATTATCAGCACATCTTGTTTAGATGTGTGATCAATTTCTTCCTGGACACTTGGAGAACGTTAATTCATAGGGTCACTTTCCGGCACTTAACAAATGCACTGTACTTGTTCATGCCTAAAGCAGTCAGTGAGGTAGAGGGTGTCTTCTCCCCCCCCCAAAAAAATACATTCAGTCAAGGGGAGTGAAACCTGCCCTTTTGTCAGTTATTTATTTCACATGTTGGTGGTTTCATGAGGTGAAGCATATAGCTTTTTTGCCTTATTTGTTTAAAGCCAGACAGAGAAAAACATAAAAAAGTATTTATGTATTAAGTATTATACTTCACACCATGTACATAATTAAAGTATGGTCTTAAGGGTCACAAAATCATAAAAACATCAAGAAAAAAATATCTATAAAAAGTATCATGAGGTCATTAATAGTCAATTTCAGCTGAAGACGAAGAAGATGAAGAAATTGTATTTATATCCTGCCCTTCACTACCCAAAGGAGTCTCAGAACAGCTTACAATCTCCTTCCCCTGAGACAGCTCTTTGAGAACTGTTCTTGAGAGAACAGCTCTGAAAGAACTTGTGACTGACCCAAGGTCACACCAGAAGCTGAATGTGGAGGAGTGGGGAATCAAACCCAGTTCTCCCAGATTAGAGTCCACCCTCCTAACCACTACACCAAACTGGATTAATTATAACTCAGCTCACTAAAACAGAAACAGCTGTATCTACATCAACTGGGTGACATAACAGAATATGGTGACTAAAAGAAAATAAATATGACCTCAGAAAACTTGTTTAAGATGGCGGTTTCGTAATCAAGGAGCAATCACACAAAGAAAGCCCTCTTTCCAGGAGCCTCCATCTTTTTTCAAGGGTAGGGCACCCAGAGAAGGGCCTCTGATGTGCAGACTCATAAATCTCATAAGTTTTTGACTAAATTTTACGTGATACCTGTAATTTCGAAATAAATTTATAAGAGCAATGAAACTGCTATTCTATGCACAGATTTTTGTTTTTTAATTGAACGAGTCCCTGTTATCTAATAATAGATGAAACTGTTCAACAATTGTCCGTGATAGTGATATCTGTTATTTAGCACCTTACTGACTTTATCTTAGATATGGCAGGGACTCTGATTCCGGAGTAATTTTACCTAAGTCCTGTAATCACTCAACTGTTTGTTCTTTTTAAGGAGAAGCTTCCCCACATTGGCTAGATCAAGGGTAATTCTCATAAAACACATAAAAATGTGCCAAGGCTGAGTCTGGTGAAAGTTATATGCAATTCAGACTATACAGAATTTTCTTCGGATTACAATCACTGTATGTTGTTTTAACACTATACACAGCCAGCTCAGCTTTTAGCTAATGATTATAAGGTAAACTGACATTTGCCATTTGTTAAAATTTGCATCCCAGCATGGCAGCATATTGTCAATCATTAACTATACTAGTTACCAATAGTATAAACTCTTTATACGGAAGGAGGAAAATGCTGTTTTGAGGTATAAAGTCTGTGCTGCTCTCCCATATGCAAAAATTTACTGACTTTCTGTTTAACAGGTTGTTCCACCACAAGTCTGGGGTGTGGACCACTGGCTCACTTATATATGCTGTTTTGATGGATCAGCTCACGGGGCTGGGGACTGGGTGAAAGTTCCACATTTTATACATGGAAGTACTGGGAAAGGGCATTCTTCAGCTGCAGCCCATCTGTCTCAGGATTGTTCCCCCCTTCCTGTTGTATTGTATGTGTAAGTAAGAACTTCTTTGTTTATTGCCCTGGCCATTCTTCTCATATAATAAAGCCAGTTTATAGTATAGAATACCTGAAGAATGTAATTTCACAGGGCTACATGTCATATTATATTAACAATACAGAAGTGCTTATGGTCGTGGTCTAGTTATCAGTTATTGCAGTTAAATAAACCTTTCAAGCACTCATTATTCTTTTCTCACTGAAATAAGAGCTCATGTGTATGTACAGATTACACACTTGTACGACTATGCTCTGCACTCATTTTTGAACAGGTTTATATATCCTTTCTAGGGTTGCCATCTTCCAGGTGGTAGTTGGAGACCCCTCACCAAACCCCACCCTCATCAGGCTCCACCCCCCCCCCATATCACCAGGTATTTCCCAACCTAGAGCTGGCAACACTAATCCCTACCCCGATTTTAGTTATTATATGAATGATAGCGGATAGAAGTTGGGAGCTAAAGACAAATGGGGCAGGGAGGGAGAATAAAGAATGGAGACATTCTCCCCAACACCAAACCTCCTTCCTTACGATAAGTTCCTTGGGGGCTTGAGCAGCCAGTTTCCCCATTAAATGACTTTCAATTGCGCTCAACATTCTGAATATGTTCAGTTATCCCCAGACTTTTTTTGGGGGGGACAGGAACGTTCCCCCCCCCTGCTCTGATTTACAAATGAATATATATATATTTTACATAGCTAGGCAACTGCCAACTATGTGCAAACCCTGAACTTGTTTGTAGGTTGTCCTGTTTTACTGTCTAAGAAGAGGTCCTCTGCCTGACTGCAGGGGGATGGAACGGGGGATCCGCCTCCCCACCCTTGAGGGGGTGCTGTTAGCGCCAGCGTCAAAGGTGAGGAGTCTGGGTGTGACAATGGATGCCTCCCTTTCAATGGAGGCCCAGGTCATGACCGTTGCCAGATTAGCCTTTTAACCATCTCCGAAAGGTCAAGCAATTGGCCCCCTATCTCTTCCCCTCCCCCGTAACTTAGCCACAGTGATCCATGCATTGGTCACCTCCAGGCTGGATTACTGTAACTCACTCTACGTGGGGCTACCCTTAAGACAGATCCAGAAACTCCAGCTGGTTCAAAATGCAGCTGCATGTGTCCTTACTGGGACCACAGGACCAGCTGTATTGGCTTCTAGTTGAGTACCAGATCAAATTCAAGGACCTGGTATTGACCTTTCGAGCCCTGTGCAGTCTGGGACTATCATATCTGCAGGCCTGTCTCTCCCGCTATGTCCCTCAAAGAGCTCTATGTTCTTCAGATCAACACCAATTCAGATCCCCGGGCCAAGTGATGTCCGCTTAGCATCGACCAGAACCAGAGCCTGGTGGAACAGACTCCCAACTGAGATCAGGGCCCTGCAGGATTTACAATAATTCCGCAGGGCCTGTAAAACAGAGCTGTTCCACCAGGCTGAGGCGGCAGACACTATCATTAGAATGCCCCCCCCACACACACCTATTCTATTCATCTGTGCTACTCACAGGTACTTTTTATGATTGAGTGGTGGGAATTTTTGCCACTTGCTAAAAATCAGTATACATGAGCACACATACAAGAGTCAAAACTTTCTGAGAGCACTTTAATTGTATTATCACCATCTCGTGATTTATGTATCGATTTGAACTTTAATCTTTTATTGTATTACATTTTAATCTTTTAATTGTTATATTTATGTGTTGTGAGCCACCCAGAGCCCGCTTGCAGGGTAGGGCAGGATACAAATCAAATCAATCAATCGAACATAAAAATTATTCTTGGAGGAAAGAAGTATAAAAATGGCAAAGGGAAAATTTAATTATTGGAAAATTACCCCCTTCCCCCTCTCCGGATACTGTAAGATCAAAGCTGGCTAGCTGGCCAATTTTCACACATCCCTCTGTCCCCCCCCCCCCTTTAACCAGCCCTCACTTGCCTTCAACATTTTTTCAGGCATTTATAAAGAAAAATACAAACGAATGTTTTTCTGTATACTTGAGGAGTACGGCATAGGTGAAGAAATGTGTACCCTCTCTATTGGCAGGCTTCATTTTGCTTCCCTGTTGATATGCACTGTTTTTTTAATCATGTATGTTTTAAATTGTTAGCTGCCTTGGTGGCCCTTGTAAGGGCAGAAAATCAGGAAACAAATGTTGTAAATAAATAAAATTAAGTTTGTTGTAAGAAGTAGGAATGCTGAAGAGTTGCTGTGTTCTTACCTAATGTTTCTCTATCTAACCATAGAGATAAAGCACTCTGATATACCATCACTGAACAAAACAGGAAAACGTTGCAAACCCCTCCTGTACACCCAAAGTAAGAAAGGAGTAATGCATTATACGTTTCTGTGGTCAAAAACACATGCTCAGCAAATTCTAATCTATGCTTTTCAGATAAAGTATAAGAGTTAAAACAGGTATTTATTTCAAACTAAAAATGACAATGGAGAACATTTGGGTTCATTTTGCTGGGCACCTTCAACATCAAGTTTCAATTACGGCTGATGCTTCTCTCTTGCAGTCTGCAAAAGTCAGGCATCCCATCCCACCTGTCATTATTTTGGAATGGTGCAAGCATATATCAGATTGCTGTTGTCCCCAGCAAAATTCATGGAGGCAGGATCAACAGTTGTTATGTCATCATTGTTTGGCTCAGAAAAATAATTTAACTGAACAAGCAAGCACCATTCAGAATGGAGGCCAGGCGTGTGTATTTTGCATGCATGCAAAATTTCAGATAAGCAGAGTTGTAGATAGCATTTGTTTTTTTAAGAAAAGA
Organism: Gekko japonicus; assembly: GCF_001447785.1. Classification (NCBI taxonomy): domain Eukaryota; kingdom Metazoa; phylum Chordata; class Lepidosauria; order Squamata; family Gekkonidae; genus Gekko; species Gekko japonicus. Next base: position 75,393 of record NW_015170932.1, on the reverse strand, counting down.
ACAGGTTCTGGCCTTGTGGTGTATGATAAAGCATCTCTGAAGTACACGGAATAGATTTGATTGTGAGGGCCTTGCAAGAAACATTTCAAACATGGGACATGAGGCAGGCCACTGGTATGGTTGTGCCCAGAGGAAAAAGAAAGGTTCTGTCCTTGTAACAGAGGCTTAGATGGGTTGCCTGCTCTGGGTTGGGCAATTCCTGGAGATTTGGGGGGGGGGATGGAGTCTGGGAAGGGGAGGGATTTCAGCAGAATATAATGCCATAGAATCCACCCTCTGAAGCAACCGTTTTCTCCAGGGGAACTGATCTCTGTTGCTTGGAGATGGGTTGTAATCCCAGGAAATCGCCAGCCACCACTTGGAAGTTAATGTATCAAAAGCAAGACAGGCTTCGGTGTGAATACAATGGGAAAAATAAAATAAGCTCACTGAAGAAAACCACTGTTCTATGACTTTAACACATTTGGTTGTACTTTTTATAATAATTATAATGCAAAGCTTTGGGAGGACATTAGAGAGACGTTGCATTGATCCACATTATTGTAATTCCTGCAGTGCTCTGTCAAGAGATTGGTGATGAACACCAACAGAGAGATAGTGTTGATAAAGATATCTGGCGAAACTGCTTGTTAATCGGAGGAAAGCGTGTTCTCTATCTCTTGTATTCCTTGGATTCACATGTTTTTAAACAGAGTGATAAATGCTGTTTAGGAGCTTGAAAAACGAAGACTTTTTAGTCTGCTTTTCCACTTTATAGCTCTATCAAGACGCCTTGAGGAGAAAACATTCCAGGAACATAGCCAGAACAATGTCAAGAATATTTGCATCAAGATTTTGTATTGTACTCACATCATTATCTACTGGCTTTACCTATGTTTACGGCATGTACTTTACATAAGGATGATTGTGGTGTAACATAAGAATTTTGCATAATAAATATTATAAAAAGTATAACCAAGTGTGTTAAAGTCATAGAACAGTGGTTTTCTTCAGTGAGTTTATTTTATTTTTACCACTTGGAAGTTGGCAACTCTGAAAGGGACGCTATTTTTTTAATAAGTGATGTTATTTACCCTCGTGCCATTAAAAATTTCAGCTACCCATTTCCACAAACTAAGCCCTCTATAATAGGGAGAAGACATTTTTCTTCAGGCCTAGAGCCACTGGTGGCCTTATCTGGTTAATCTTCTCACTTCCGCCGCTGGCTCCCCAGCTGGGCAATGAAGACACAAGAAGATCCAGGCAGCAACTTCTAGCCACAAAACAAATAATTACGTTTTATTTGCTCTGCTCCAACGTGGCCGAATTGAAATCCTTTTATTTATTTGGGCCCGGGCCCAGCCACCTCGAGGCTTTCCTGCTTGCTGGGAGGCTAGAAAGAGACAACTCGTCACCTGACAGGCTGCCTGCGGTCTGGGATCCGCGGGAGGAGCGGTGCGAAGGAGGATAAATGAGCCGGGAAAGAGGCACGCAGCGCTCAGTCAGGCACTTCCAGAGAAGCTCAACACTCGTGAGCCTGCCCGGTTCGTCTGGGAGGCGCCAGCAGAGGTCGCGGCGAGGGCAGCAAACGGAGCAATGAGGACGATAATTTGGGTGCTGCTGCTGCTAGGCACGGCGCTGAGCAGATGCCGCTCGGAGGGAGATGCCCAGCAGGTGAGGCGCACCTCGGCGGGCGGCGAGGGAACCTTGGAGGCACTTTCCTTTATTGTTGTGTGTTTTTCTCTCTCCGCCGAGCTGTCGGGCCATTTGACTCCCTTCTCTACAAGCAGGAGTTCAACTAGTGGAAAGCAAGGAAAGGCTGCAGCTGCCAAGTTATTCCTCTAACATGTATGCTCTTTCTTTTTTAAAACACTATTTATTTCATTTGTACCGTACCTTTTCCCCAACGGGGACCTAAAGTAGGTTATGTCATACTCTGCTTCTCCTTTTATACTCACAACAACCCTGTGAGGTAGGCTAGCCTGAGAGAGTGTGACTGGCCCAAGGTCATCCAGAGAGCTTCCGTGGTATAAGTGGGGATTCAAACCCAGGACTTACAGAAAATAGCCTGACACTCTTAACCACTATGCTGGGATCTCCAAGATATGGGGTTCTGTAGCTTTTCAAGAAGCCTCTAGTAAGCTGGGGAGCAGGACTTCCATCAAGTGCAACTTCATCCTCTCCAGAATAATATTCTTTAAAAGACCGCGTGGGGGCGGGTGTTTCTCAGTGTTGCTATGATGAGCTTACGATATGTGCTCCTTGGCAAAAGAGCATGTCCCACCTTGGTCTCCTGACTGCTGCCCAGTGCAAGTGGCAACTTTTGACATTCTAGCTTGCTCTATGGAGTTCTCAGTAGGGTGGAATTGCGGCATAGTATTTGACAAGGCACAGAGAGCATTGCTTATTGTAGTGTTGTGGGGATGCTGATGCAGGTATGATTTTCTAGGTATATATTTTTAAGGGGAAAAAAGCTGATGAAATCTTACCTGCAAGCAGCCTCATTTAGGTGTCAGTTGCTTTACAAGCGCAAAACGTTGCTGCCCTAAAACAAGAAAACTGAAGACCGTAGAAGGGTTGTGAAAGGCTGTGTGATATAATGCAAGGTGAATCCTGAAAGATGCTGTAGTTAGGCTGGTAGATCGAATCTATGTGTGTCTACTCAGAACTAAGTGCCAGTGAGATCAGTGGAATTTACTCCCAAGGAAGTGCACAGGATTGTGGTCTGACACCAGAGAAGAAAAGAATAGAACAAAATTTGAGACCAGGAGCACCTTGAAGACCAAAAGAAGAAAAGGTGACCTTTATCCCTTATTGAAAAAAATAGTTACCACAGTGTTGTAGTGAGTCACAGAAACTAGTATGTGGCAAAGTACTTGATAGAGCCAGGGTGATGGTAGGGATGCCAGCCTCTAGGTGGGACCTGGGGATCCTGTGGAATTACAGCTCATCTCCAGACTGCAGAGTTCAGTTTTCCTGGAGAAAATGGATGGTTTGGAGGGTGGGCTCTATGGCATTGTACCCCACTGAGATCCCTGTCCCCCATATCTCCAGGACTTTTCCAACCTAGATCTGGCAAAAAAACAACAACCCATCGTCCACTAGTGGCCAGGGGGACCCGGCGACCCAATGTAGCAGTAAGACTATTGGATGAGGATCTGGGAGACCAGGTTCAAATCCTCTTTCTGTCATGGAAGTTTGGTGACCTTGGGCTAGTCACACAGTCTTGGCCTAGACTACCTCACAGGGTTGTTGTGAGGATAACGTGGAGGAAAGGAGAACAGTGTGAGTTCCTTTGGATCTCCATTGGGGAGAAAGGTCGGGGTATAATGAAGCAAGTAAATAAAAAGTATTTGTGTTTCATGAGGTCCAGTTCTGATAGCATGACTACTAAAACTGGCATGCCTTGGAATCTCCAAGCTGTTCCTCGTCAGTATTCTCAGAGGAGGATATTCTGCAAAAATGTAGAAGCATTAATGTTCTTGATTCCATTTTCCTAAAAAATAGAGAATAGATGATACACATTCCTGATCATACGTATGAGAGGTGGTGGTGCATGCCCACAGCAGAGCGAAGATACAAAGACTTTTGCAGCACAGAGGAATATCCTTTCTTATTCTCGTGGTGCCAAGTGGAAGAATTGTATCAGTAGGTAAACATCAGGACATGTTCCTAACTATAGCAGGGCATTCTGAATTGAGAAACAATAGAGAATAGATGATACACATTCCTGATCATACGTATGAGAGGTGGTGGGGCATGCCCACAGCAGAGCGAAGATACAAAGACTTTTGCAGCACAGAGGAATATCCTTTCTTATTCTCGTGGTGCCAAGTGGAAGAATTGTATCACTAGGTAAACATCAGAACATGTTCCTAACTATAGCGGGGCATTCTGAATTGAGAATTAGTGAGAATGGCATAGATTTTCCAGGGTTGCTGGTGAAGTGGTTGCTATTTTCCCTGCTGCGTGTATCTGTTTGCATCAAGGGCCAAGTGATAGTTGCTTAATATGTATTGTTTAATATCTGTGTACTTAATCATGTGAGAGTTTCTGATAGGCATTTAATTTCCTGAGTTTACAAAACAGCCTGTGTGAACACACACATCCTTTTGGAGTTGATATCTACGTATAAGACTTTTGTATATGAGATGTTCTTCAGAACTGAACCCTCCCCCCCCCTTTCCCAGAGATGTCAAGGTCCTTAATTTAAAAAACCCAGAAACATTTGGCATATAAAATGTTTGGGTTTTTTGAATGAATAAAATGCTTTTAAAAGGTTTTGTTCACTCAGCATGTGAAGTATGAAGAAGTTTATCACAGACAATCTAGTGCATTGAAGAGTTAATTGTTCCAAAGTTTATCTTGATACACACATAAATAAGTTTTATTGTGACTTCTTTTTGTCTATATAATATACTTCCTTCTGTTTACTACAAAATGTGTGTTTTCTGTTTTCAACCTTTAAGATACATGCAGTAAGGTATATAAATGTAGCAGGAGTTCGCAGTAGGTATTCCCTCTCTGTTTCTATAATATTAATTACATTAATAAACTTTTTATTTCAAATTTCACAAATATGCAAATAGTACAATTTGTATGCTTAGCTATAAAGGATGTATTTTATGCTAAAGCAGTAAAATAAATTAATGGTTGTACAGTAAACACCGCATATATTTCAGTTTCCCCCCAAACTGCTCCCCTCCCTCTAGCTTCAAATTTCTGGAAGTCTTTTACATCTATAGCTCCACCCATGTCAGATAAGTGGAATTCCACACTGCAGTCTTCAAGAGATTCCCCATACATTTTGCCCAAGTTTGTATCAAGCCCTGAAGACTGCATTCATGTTTTGTGGGGAACACAAAGGTACAGTTTGAGAATGCAGTGGAAGCAGGGGACCTTTCCACATTTACTTCTTCCCTAAAATAATTGTGGGGCTGCTGCTGAAAAGGCCATCTCTCAAGTACTTACCAACCAAGCGTCTTTAATTGGTGGGAAAGTCAGGAGGGCATCTCCCCATGATCTTAATTCCTGGGCAGGAATGTATGGGAGAAGACCCTGGTCCCAAGCCGGGTGGGGTGGATCGGTAGCCAGTATAATTGCTGTAGTATTGGGGAACACATGCTCTCGATAGCTGGCCCTGATCAGCAGTCTAGCAGCAGCATTCTGCACTAGGTGCAGTTTCCAAACACACTTTTTAAATATTCCATATTTATCCAAAAGGAAGGCTGCCATGAATGTAAGACAGTCCTCCTTAAACAAAAGTTAAACACAAAAGGTTTTAGAATTACTATTATCGTACAGAACTTTCCTTCAGGTTAATTGGGTGTTCTAGTCCACCTTTCCCCCTGTCCAGTATTTTAAACAAAGACCATGGCAAGATGGTGGCGGCGTGCCTGAGACGAGGCTGCAAGAACTTCTTATAGGATGTTTATGAGATCCTATGAGATGGCAGTGAAAGCCGTGCGAAGCGTGAATTTTACGCAGCTATAATTGCATCTGCGAGCTCACGCCCAGCCCAGTTGTTTAGAACAATTCGGCCCTTGACTGCTCTGCCACAAGGCAGGCCAAACGCTAGGGAATTGGATATTGGCTGTGAGGCCTTTGCGAGCTGCTTCACAAATAAAGTCTTGTTGCTCCATTGCAACCTCCCCACCACATTTGAGACAGTGAGCGAACTTGAGGCTCCATGCACGTCTTCAAGCCAGATTATGAATCATTTCAGTCCAATCAGCCTAGAGGACGTCAACAAACTGCTCTTGGCTGTACGGCCAACCACGTGCTGTCTAAATCCATGGCTCTTGTGGCTAATTAAACCTGGCCACGATGGGCTTCGAGGTGCCCTAAGTGCGATCATTAACAAGTCCCTCATTGAGGGACTGTTCCCTATGGCACTTAAAGAAGCAGTGGTCTGCTCTCTCTTGAAAAAACCATCTCTGGACCTGGCCAAATTGGCAAATTACCAGCCAGTCTCCAACCTGCCCTATTTGGGCAACAGAATAGAGAGGGCTGTAGCAACGCAGCTATAGGGCCGTGCCTGAGACGAGGCTGCAAGAACTTCTTATAGGATGTTTATGAGATCCTATGAGATGGCAGTGAAAGCCGTGAAGCGTGAATTTTACGCAGCTATAATTGCATCTGCGAGCTCATGCCCAGCCCAGTTTAGAACAGTTCGGTCCTTCACTGCTCTGCCACAAGGCAAGCCAAACGCTAGGGAATTGGATATTGGCTGTGAGGCCTTTGTGAGCTGCTTCACAGATAAAGTCTTGTTGCTCCACCGCAACCTCCCCACCACATTTGAGACAGTGAGCGAACTTGAGGCTCCATCCACGTCTTCGAGCCAGATTATGGATCATTTCAGTCCAATCAGCCTAGAGGATGTCAACAAACTGCTCTTGGCTGTACGGCCAACCACATGCTGTCTAGATCCATGCCCGTCGTGGCTAATTAAAGCTGTCCATGATGGGTTTCGAGGTGCCCTAAGTGAGATCATTAACAAGTCCCTCATTGAGGGACTGTTCCCTAGGGCACTTAAAGAAGCAGTGGTCTACTCTCTCTTGAAAAACCCATCTCTGGACCCGGCCAAATTGGCAAATTACCGGCCAGTCTCCAACCCGCCCTATTTGGGCAAAAGAATTAGACAGGGCTGTAGCAACGCAGCTACAGGGCTTTTGGATGACGCTTCCATCTTATATCCCTTCCAGTCCAGTTTTTGCCTGGGCCACGGGATGGAGACAGCACTGGTCGCCCTCACAGACAACCTCCAGAGGCATCTGGATCAGGGAGGTTCTGCAATGCTGTTGTTGTTGGGCCTGTTGGCAGGGTTCAACATGGTCGACCATCAGTTACTGATCCACCGCCTTGCCAACACAGGAGTTCAGGGGTCTGTCTTACAATGACTTGCCTCCTTTCTCTGAGGTTGGGGACAAAGGGTGGCGGTAGGGGAACAGCTATCCTGAAGGCGCCCACTGCACTGAGTGCCTCAAGGGGCAGTGCTCTTCCTGATGCTATTTAACATCTATATGCGTCCCCTTGCCCAAATTGCCCAGAGGCATGGGCTGGGTTGTCACCAATATGCGGATGACACCCAGCTCTATCTGTTGTTGGGTGGCCAGTCTGACTCTAAACCAGAAGATCTGGATTGGGCATTACAAGACATGGCTGGATGGCTTAGGCTGAGCTGACTGAATTTGAATCTGATGAAGACGGAGGTCCTGTGCCTGAGTTGGGGTGGACCAAGGGTAGGGATCCCACTCCCGACCTTCGACGGGACTCCATTGGTGCCAGTGCCAGAGGTTAGGAGCTTGGGAGTGCTCTTGGACACCTCCCTAACAATGGAGGTCCAGGTAGCAGCCACTGCCAAGTCAACCTTTTACCATCTTTGGTTGATCAAGCAGTTGGTTCCCTTCCTCGACCACAACAACTTGGCAACAGTGATCCATGCAATGGTTATTGTGGGAGCACATCCAGCCTGTGCTAAAGGCACTACACTGGCTGCCGATAGCATTCTAAATTCGCTTCAAGGTGTTGGTTCTTACCTTTAAAACCCTATATGGTCAGGGGCCAACATACCTGAGGGGACCGCCTTTCCCCATATGTACTCCAGCAAGCACTGCATTCAGGGTCTCAAAACCGATTGACCCTCCTGGGCCTCAAAGACATCAGACTAGCAACAACCAGGGCCTTCTTGGTGGCGGCTCTGCACTGGTGGAACGAGCTCCCAGAAGAGATCAGACCCCTGTGGGACTTTTTACAGTTCCTCAGGGCCTGCAAGATGGAGCTCTTCCACCAGGCCTTTGGTTAGGAGCTACTGCTATTAACTACACCAACAACATTAAAGATTAACAATACTTGAAAAAGACAGAGCTCATGCCCTGATTCCATCATTACAGCCTGTGACTGCTGCATATATATGATAAGAATGAGAAACTGATGAGCAAGGCAGACCAGAGATTATACTAACATAACTGTTGCCGCCATCTCTAAGTATTAATTACAACTAGCTAGCACTTTATGATACCAGTTTGTTTATATGGTTTTATATGGTTTTACCTATGTTATAATTGTTTTTATGTTTTATCCTTTGTAATGAGCCTGCTTTGGCAGGGAGGGCGGGGTATAAATTAAATAAATAAATATAAATATAGAAGCAACTTATAAATACAGATCACTGATTATAATCACAGTTTATCATTTAAAATGCAATTGCAAACACACATGGTAACAAGCTGCAGTAACTATCTGGACATCTGTATGTACAGAATTGCCACTGACTAAACACTTTCAAAGCCATGTGTTCAAGTAAAATTCTTATTGCTGTATAGCTGAATATTTCTGTTTTTGGAATTTATTCTGTTTCTTTTAATCCTGGTTTTCTTTTTCATTGTAGTCCATGCATTGTGGTACAGAAAACGGTAGGTATAAACAAAGTGGGGGTTTTTTAAGCATTAAAAGGTCAGTAAAATCCTGGTGTATATTTGATACTTAAATCCCATTAATGATTCATTGTAGTCCATGCAGTGTGATACAGAAAACAGTAGGTATAAGCAAAATGTCTTTTTAAGCATTAAAAGGTCAGTAAAATCCTGGTGTATGCTAAACACTTTAAAATCCCATTAATCACTGTCTCTTGCCTTGATGGGTGCAACATTTAATCAGCAGATTAATCAGCTAAAACCTCAGTTGATTCATAAGTACAAATTATAACTGAAACTTCAAGATGAAGGGAGAATTGTATTTGATGCTATTTTGCTCTGAAGTATTTTTTTAATGTGAAGAACAGGAATCTATTGCAGATGGTCATTTCTTTATCAATGGGCGATAGTTGTGTTTTATTAAAATTACAGTACCTTACATTTCCTTCAGTATCTCAAAGAATCTTTATACAATTTGAATAATTTAGTTCCCTGCCTTTGACTAAATAATGGAAACGTTTTTCAATCAGTTGATAGTCCCACTCTACTTGCAGTTATCTAGTAGTGTGCCAGAGAAGGAAAGGAGCAGCACAGCAAAGGAAAGGAGCAGCACAGCCCTCCAAGTGAATATTTGGAATAAAAATACTCAGAGTTTCAACAGCAAACCGCTCTGTATAACTTCATATTCTATTTGTCTGGAAGTTTGCTATTTAGAGATCTGTGTCAGATGATGATGGAAAAATCTGGGCCGATTTTAGGAGGGGACAGCAAGTTGGCCACAGAAAAGAAAGTAAAACCACCTCCCTGGCTTCCTCCCTGGAAAAGAGTAAGATGGCCACAGTGGAGTGCTGGTGGTTTGAGTCCCGCTAGCTTGCACTATTCTGGGCGTGCTGGCAGTCTCACTCTCTGGACTAAACTGCTGTGCCTCATTTTGAGGAGAGAGCAGGGTGGCACCCAGTAGTCATGTGGGTCTTTTGATGGATGGTGATTGTGAATGTGTTTCTCTGTCAGTCACAGAGTCAGTACCACTATTTTACATAATGGGATTAATGTATTTTATAGCTATTGTGCTTTTGCAACTACTCAAACATTGGAGTACAAATCAAATTTAATGTGAGTTTAAGAGCCAAGTCTCTCCACCACAGTTTGGAGATAGCCATCCACAGTGAACAAATCATGCTGTCCTGCCTAGAATCTCAGCTGATCCTGAAATGTTTTCTTCCCACATCCAGTGCTATGTGGTGTGACAGGAAGATCTTCAGTGATCAGAACAGTGGCTCCCCTCCCCCAACTTCTTGCTGTGCTCCGGGGCTGCTCAGCATGCCTTTTCAGGCTCTATGTTGTGCCCCTGTATCTTAAACGATGGATAGTGGTTGAAAGATCCAGACCCTTTGAGTGATATGACTCTTAAACTCAAATTTATTAGAGAACGGTTTAACACACAAACCCGTGGGATGGAGCATCTCCTATGTTGTCCAGCCCTCTATTTAAGATGTACCTCCCAAGCCCTACTCTCTGTGCCCCTGCCTTCAGAGGTGAGGCAGCTCGTGACTAGAGACCAGGAGTCTTCTGCAGTGGCACCTTGCCTCTGGAATGCTTTCTCCATTCTTCCTTGCCTTACTGTCTTTTATGCATCAGGCTTTTAGTTAGGGGGCTTGTCTTTCTGTTTACGGAGAGATTTATGCTGTTTTTAGCCCCTTCACTGGTTTTAATGGCTTTATTTTGTGTTGATAGTGTATTATTTTAATTGTAAGCTGCCTCAAGCAGGACTCTGCAGGCAGCATAAAAATCTCTTAAATAAATAAACATCAGAACACCACTGTTCAGCCTAGAGAATAGCTGAGAGGTGGAATTCTGCCCCCCCCCCCAGCAGTTATGTGGATCTTAGTCCTGCCAAGTGATGTTGCAGGTGATGGGGTGCCCCGCTTACCTCTCTTATCACCCACCTAACTGTTCCCCTGTTTTAAAAGATAATGTTTGAAAAGCACTAGTAGACTCTGCTGGCTATTTCATTCTAAATAAATAACTCCTGTCTTTTTACCTTTGCAAGAGCCTTCTGCCGAGTTGGAGAGGTGGTACGAATTCACACCATCAGGTCTTGACGATATCAGTGCCAGAATTGTTGAAAAAGAAGGAACAAACCAATTAAACATTACTTGGACCATTAGTGCAGATGGTAGGTCTCTTAGGGGAACATAAAGATAAGACAGCTTTTTGCACTCGGGCTTGAAATGTTACGAATGTTTACCTAACTGCCTGGCATTCTTTCCTCTGACTTTTATTAGTAGTACAAGTAGGGTTGCCAAGTCTTTTTAACTTACCGGCGGGGGACGCTCTGTCCTGTCCGGAAGCAGGCTGGTTGTGCGCGTGCGCACCGCCGCGACGTCACCAAAAGTGATGTCAGATGTTGCTGACGTTGGGGGCGTGGCCAAGCTTGTCGGTCTCCCCCCCGACGAGCTCAGCCACGCCCCCAACGTCAGCAATGTGGCTGCGTCACCTCTGGTGACGCGGCTTCGGAGGCGGGGTTCCGGGCGAAAATCGGGGCTCCGAAGTGGGGGATTCCCCGCCCCCCGGGTACATTTGGCAACCCTAAGTACAAGGACTACTTAACTACTTGACACTCAAATTTAATTTTGGGATGTGGGGACAAGATTCACAAGCTTAAAGCTCTGCAGCGGATCCAAACCATGTTTTTTAGCTTGTGGGTGGCACTTTGCCAGTGGGGAAGATGGAAAGTAACTCCTGCTGACTTCCTCTTTCCCCTGAAGGCCCCCAATTATTCTCCCATGCTGTCCCCAGGAGCTAGGGCTGCCAGCCTCCAGGTGGGGCCTGGAGATCTCCCGCTTTTACATCTGGTCTCCAGCTGACAGAGATAAGCTCCCCTGGAGAAAATGGCTGCTTTGAAGGGTGGACTGTATGGCATTGTACCAGGCTGAGGCCCCTCTCCTCCCCAAACCCCACCCTCTCCCGGATCCACCCCCAAAGTCTCCAGGTATTTCCCAACCCAGACCTGGCAACCCTACCAGGAGCCCATTCGCTCCAAAACAAGATTTCAGGACTATGGCAGGCTGCAGTGGGAGGGAGGAGGCTAGAAAATATGAGCAATTGCCAGGGATAGTGTTAGATCGCCGCTAACAAAGGATCGGAGAGTGATTTCAGCAAGTGATTTCAGCCTTATTGAAGTAACGAACAAGCACTCAAAGGCATTCATAACCAGAACAGATTAACATTGGGAGCTAGGCTCCTTTTAAACATTCCCGGGCTAACATAGCCACACCTATTTACAAACCAATGAGGTTGCTTGGATAAAGACCAATGAGCGTCCTTCCCGCTCAGGGACTGTGTGTTGTCCTGACTGGTTGCTGGTACAGAGTGACCAATCGTAAGTTAGTTCAGAGGAGCCTTTCTTCGGCTCGAAGCTTAACATGGGGAGTGAATGCGGTGATTCATGTAAGTATTTCCAATACATTACAGATAGTGCAAAGACCCTTCTTTATTGTTCCACCTGCATCCAGTTTTCATGCGTGTATTGATCAAGCCTCAGTAGGCAACACAGGTGAATTTATCATAAAACTCCTTTGATACCCGCACCACTTCAGTTACACTGATTTCAGTGGCATTATTCTACTCAGGACGCAGAGAAGAGGCCTTAAGATCATGGCTTGCCCTGACCCGGATAGCCCAGGCAAGCCTGATCTCATCAGATCTTGGAAGCTAAGCAGGGCCGGCTCTGGCTAGTATTTGGAAGGGTGGCCTGCAAGGAATACCAGGGTCATGACACAGAGGCAGGTGATGGCAAGCCACCTTGCCTTCAAGCCCCACTAGGGGTTGTCAGAAGTCAGCTTGACAATGGCAAAAAAGGAAAAGATCATGGCTTGAAATGCCTTTTATTATGGCCAACCAAAATAACAATAAACAACAAGAATACTACATTGCTCTGTTTTTTGTTGTTTTAATTTTTGCTTGGGACCAGCAAAGCTACCTGTAACTTCATTCAAGTGATAGGTACGGAAAATGCTTTGTACGAGCAATGGCATTGTCTCCGTGGAGAGTATCAAAAATTTATGGAAATTTTTCAGGCAGTTATAACTTCTGTTCTAAGAATAAAGCTGATTTCCCTGCACATCTGGTGGACCTGCGAGCATGCACAGATTTAATATAATACAAGCGGCGGGAGGGGACACACTGCACACCGTGGTCGGGGCTGAACTGGGCAGACCGGTAGCAGCGGCGGTGGGGGGGAGAGACACTGCACGCCGAGGTCGGGGCTGAAGGCAAGGGCGCGGCCCGGCAATCCCCGCGGGGGGGGGGGGAGACTGCACGCCGAGGTCGGGGCTGAACCGGGGAGCCCGGTAGTGGCGGCGGCGGCTGACGGGAACGCGCGTCCTCCTCCTCCTCCTCCTCCCCCCCTTCCCTGTCGGTGGAGGGAGACCCAGCGGGCGAGCGCAGCGCGGCCCTCCTCCTCCTCCCTCCACCCTCCACCCTCCACCAGCATCGCCGCCTTGGCCTAGTCAGGGGCAGTGGCGGCTCTTCCTCCGTGGGAACAGATTGCGCGCTCGCCTCCTCAGCCCCCCCGCCTTTCCCGCCCGACCGGGGACGCTGCGGCCCGGACGGGGGAGGCGACGCCGACAGAGGAGAGGAAGCCGGCGAAGAGGATCGAGACCCGCAGAAAGCCAAGGTGGGCTGGGGGCGAGGGAAAGAACGCGCCGCCCCTCCTGCAGGCCGCAAACTCCAGCCCCCGTTCCAAGAGCGTTCCCCGCGCATGCGCAGGGGACGTTCTTTTTTACTTTTGGCAAATTTAAGGACCCCCAGGAACTTTTTCACACTAAGATTTTTGTGCAGATGTGGGGACCACCCCACGTGTGCCCAAAACTCTCCCTCCCCCCCTCCCGGTCCCCCCGATGCGCGGATTTAAGCATCTGCACAGAGGGGGTGACTTGGCTATTAGATATATAGATTAGAAGTCTTAGGAAAAGTACTGTCTCAAGTACTTGAGACTCTTCTACTGAGTTATGTTAAAATGGTAAACTCTTTGGCTCTAGAAGTGGGTAAAAATTTGTTAATAACTGCAAAGTTGGTGCTAACCAGTCACTAGGAAACAAAACATGTTCCCAACAAGACAGATTGGCTAAAAAACGTATGGGATGTGATGAAGCTGGTTAGGCTCACTGTGTGTGTGTGTGTGTGTGAGGGGGAATCAAAGGATGGGAAATCTAGTGGATTCCAATATTAGTGCTATGTCAAAATGAATGTTTGTAATTAAGAGTAATTGTAAGTAGTAGTAATTACCATTATAGGCTTGGTTGATTTATAGAATTTACTTTACAGAAATTCATTTGTATGTGAACATGCCCTTGATTTCCTGGTAGAGTATTCCTTTTTTTTTTTAAATTCAGAAACCCCGTCTTCAAGTTAAACCTTAAAAGCATGCTCTAGTATCTTATTGTATTTGTATTCTCCCCCTTCTTTTTCTTTCCTTACCCCTAGCTGATTGACGTGTCAAAATGCACACACAAAACATTTGGGCTTATAAGTGAAAATGTTGCCCATATAGTATCAGGCGTATCCTCCAAAGATGTGTGCCTGGAATAGAGATTAATTTGTGATTTCTTACCCCGTGTAAGGTGGCAGCAGATGTGCATTTATTACTACACAATGTGTGAAGCAGCTGTTTTTTGATGTTGCATAAGGGCAAGCTGATTGCTTGTTTCTGCAGCAAAGTCTAAGGGCAAAGCGGATCATAGGACATTTGTATAACACATTATATATATATCACTCAAGTAAAGATGTTTGGTTGCTTTTGTTTTTCCCCCCCAGGCAGCATTACAGGACTGAGTGCCACGAAGCTATGCATATCAACACAGGGCCACCCAACCTGTATTAGATGTGATTATACAAAACCCTTTGAGAGCCAAACCAGGCATGGGGATCAAAAAGTAAGAACCATTTTTTTTTAAAGCTATACTGTGTTGTTGTGAGTAGCAGGGCATTCATTAAATTTATTTACTTCATTTATAACCCACCTTTCTCCCCAGTGGGCATCCAAAGTGCCTTACATCAGTCTCCTATCTTCCATTTTTATCCTCACAACAACTCCCTGAGGGAGGCTAGGCTGAAAGTATGTGCAGCTAGCCCGAAGTCACCCAGCAAGTTTTCATGGCAGGGTGGGAATTCAAGCCTGGATCTCCTGGATCCTAGTCCAGCACTGGCTGGAAGGCATTTATGCTTTGATGCAGTGGAGAGCTGAGTAAAAGGCTTCATTTGGAATGGGTGTGAAATAGAGAAGGATTAAAAAACGAATCATTTTTATAAAATGGCAGGGCTGAAAGTGAACATGGTATAACAGGTTGGGGGACCCATGAGGAACCCGGTAGGGGGAGAGGATAAACCAGGCTCCCCCAGCCTTTTTTAGCCTGCAGACTCCTTTGGAATTTTGAGAGGTGGTGGTGAGCATCACTCCAAAATGGCTGCTGCAGGAGGCGGAGCCAAACACCCTCCCCCACTTTTCAAAAGAAGTGCATGATGACCATGCTGAACACATGAAGCCGCCTACTTCAGAGTCTGCCAGGGTTAGTATTATTACTCTGAGCATGGTACAGCAGCTGGGAGAGCAGCAAGCCCGGGGAATGAGTGGGTGGGCTTCTACTCCTGAGCACTTATATCCCCTCATGTACCAGCCCAGCTGACTGGACTGTAGAACAAAGCTTCCTCTCTGCTTTGCAAAATAACATTCTGGCAACAGTCAGTCAGGCCAGAAGAGGGAATGTAACCAATACACTGACTAAGGAAAGCCAGGTGCTCATCAGACCGCCAGTGGCTGCAGCTGCTATAATGAAAACTCTTTCATTAGAAGGACAGCAACCAATAACAAGGCTTGCCATACAATGGCCCTGCCCACTTTCTGAAAAAAATTGGTGTGTACCAGGGGAGGTAGTAGCAAGTGCCAACTTGGGCAACCCTGGGATAAACAGGACCCCTGAAAAAAAGCAGAACAGTGCAAGACCTAGGTAAGCAGCTTTCTGTTCAACTAGTGCAGTACACCTGATAACACTGATTCTAGCTCTGGTCAAACTTTGGGAGTTAGTAGCCAGGAAGAAGGCAAGGGTGGTATTTTTACCTCTTTCCCCTGATTCTTAAATAGAGGTTGGATAGGAGGGTATTGGAGACAGTATACAGCCTATGACCCTAATTGTTATCCCAAATCCAGGATGCTAAAAACTAGTAAGGGATATGCTGTCTTTACAGCTGAAAAAGTTCTTGGGTGTGTTGGTTTTCTGGTTCTCATTCCTCCTGTCAGAGCTGTTTCAGCTTAAAAGTGTTCAGAGCCTTTAAAGGTTTATAACATCTTGACTTGGCTGTAAAGTATTCCCTTGGTACTTACTGCCTCCTTCTGGAGGAGATAAACTGTTAGAGACAAAAGCAATGTAATCCTCACCCACTTCTTCCCCTACGTTAAACATTCCAAGTCCAATAGCAGCTTAAAGACCAACAAAATTTTCCAGGATGTAAGCTTTTGTGAGTCAGATCTTATCAGATCTTGATCTTATCAGATCTGACAAAATGAGCTTTCACTCATGAAAGCATATATCCTGGAAAATTTTGTTGGTCTTTAAGGTGCTATTGGACTTAGTCTTTATTTAGTAGAACAAAGTTCAACACAGCTTTTGTTGTTGTTCAGTTGCACAGTTGAGTCCGACTCTTCGCGACCCCATGAACCACATCACACCAGGCCCTCCTGTCTTCCGTCGTGCTCCGGAGTTTGCTTAATTTCATGTTTGTTGCATCGATAACACTGTCTAACCATCTCATCCTTTGCTGTCCCCTTCTTCTTTGACCTGATTGATGTTTGTCATCTGGTCCAGCAGAGGGTGCAGTGATTCAGCTAATAGCTGTGAAAGCTCGTTGGTAGCTTCCGGTTTCGGGCTTCTACTTCCCGAAGGAGGCTTAAGCTGCGTTGGTTTCTCTTTCTCGCCTCTCCGCCCCACCATTTTTGAGGATTGTTTACTTTTAGAAAAGTTTGCCGAAGTCTCTGTTTTCCACCAGAATGCTTTGCTGCGCTCTTGTGTACTTCCTAAATCAGTTCTATGGCTTTTACGTCTGGCACCCTCTTTTTAAAATGATCTGCTTGGACATCGCGTCTGGGAGTTCCCTCCCCCGCTCGCTTGAATCAGAGGGGCTTTCTAGCCGAAACTCAGTGTTTTGCTTTCACCACGACTCACAGTTCATCGTTGGTCCTAGAACCCGCCTCAGGTATGTGTAAAATGCCCGATCTTCACGCGCTTGTCCTGGTCAGCGACTCTAGAGCCATGCGGTCGCACAGCGGCAGGACCTTCAGGGCGGTCTCAATTCCTCAATTCAGAGGGAAGTCTCAATTCCTCGGCATCGAGCTGGAAAAGAGGCAATCTTTCAAAAACTCCACGGCTAGGAGCCCAAACACAAGCGGACAATTGCACCCCCTCCTATCTGCTGGCGTTCGGATCGTGACCCCGGGAGCTCACCAGGGTCGTGTACACCATCATGCTGCCAAAAACCGGAAGTCTCTGGCAGTTCTCTATTCACGTACTGCTGAAGCCTAGCTTGTAGGATCTTGAGCATGACCTTGCTAGCGTGTGAAATGAATGCAATTGTACGATAGTTTGAACATTCCTTGGCATTGCCCTTCTTTGGGATTGGAATGTAAACTGACCTTTTCCAATCCTGTGGCCAATGTTGCATTTATCCAAATTTGCAGCACTTTGACATCATCATCTTTTAAGACATTGAATAGCTCAGCTGGGATACCATCGCCTCCGCTAGCTTTGTTATTAGTAATGCTTTCTAAGGCCCATTTGACTGCATTCCAGGATGCCTGGCTCGAGGTCAGTGATTACACCATCGTGGTTGTCAAGGACATTGAGGTCCTTGTATAGTTCTTCTGTGCATTCTTGCCATCTGTTCCTAATCTCTTCTGCTTCTGTTAGGTCCCTACCATTTTTGTTCTTTATCATGGCCAGCTTTCCATGGAATGTTCCCTTGATTTCTCCAATTTTCTTGAAGAGATCTCTAGTCCTTCCCATTCTATTGTTTTCCTCTATTACTTTGCATCAGGAAAGCCTCCTTATCTCTCCTTGCTGTTCTCTGGAAATCTGCATTCAGTTGGGTAAATCTTTCCTTTTCGCCTTTCTCTTTCACTTTCCTTCTTTCCTCAGCTATTTGTAAAGTCTCATCAGACAGCCACTTCACTTTCTTGCACTTCTTCTTCTTTGGGATGGTGCTGATTGCTGCCTCCTGTACAATGTCATGAAGTTCTTCAGGCACTCTATCAAATCTAGTCCCTTAAACGGTTTCCAGGGGTCTTTTTGACTCATAAATGACCTATAAAATTTTCTTGTAGCTTTGTCACAATTACACTACCACACTTGCTCTAGCCGTCTTAGCTCCTGTTTCATCCTCTGTGGCTCCATGGTATACCAAGGGGCTAATTGGGATGGGAGTGAAGAGGGCATCAGGGAGCAATTTCGTTGATGGCTTCAGAGAGTTCGCTATGCCAATCCTCTACCAGCCCATCTAAAGAATTACCTGGTGGAATCAGATCCTACAAAGCATTCTGGATATCAATTGGATCCATTAGTCTGCGGCCAAGCATAAATCAGCTCACTCCCTAAACAGATTTCTTGTCCCTGGTCAAGCTGTTCTCTGACTCCTCTGAAGCCACTGTTTCTGAAGCCCAGGGGTCTCATGGGGCTGGAGCTCTCCGGAGCCCCGCTCTGGGAGTGACCAGCCCATGGGGCGGGGCGGTCACATGACCAAGCCCTGCCCCCTGCAACGGAGGAGAAACCTGTTGCGACCACCGAGCTCCCCCACCACCAGAGGCCGGGGAGCCCACGTGCCAGAGGCCCGTCGCCAGCTCCCTGGGGCTCGCACCGGAGCGCAGCGGCCCCAGGGAGTGAAGAGGAGACCCGGCGCCGCCTCCCTGGGGCCGCTGCGCTTCGGCGCGAGCCCCAGGGAGCAAAACCCCCCCCCCAACGTTGCTGCCTTCCTGGGGCTCGCGCCGGAGCACAGCGGCCCCAGGGAGCGAAGAGGAGATCCGGTGCCGCCTCCCTGGGGCCGCTGCGCTTCGGTGCGAGCCCCAGGGAACAAAAAAGAGCCCCAGCGTTGCTGCCTCCCTGGGGCTAGCACCGGAGCTCAGAGGCCCCAGGGAACAAAGAGGAGGCCAGAGGACGCTCCCCGCTGCCTCCCAGGGTAAGTGAGGGATCCGCGGGGTGGGGGCAGAGGCTTGATTGGGGGGGTGGGAGACCGGGAGACCCTCCCCCCATCTCGTTGCCCTCTTTCTTTCTCTTCTCTTCCTCCCTCCCTCCCTTTTCCTTCTTCTTTCCTTCTCTCGCTTTCCCTCCTTCTTCCCTTCTCTCTCTTTCTTTCCCTCCTTTCATTCTTTCCTTTTCTTCTTTCCCTTCTCTCTTTCTTTCCCTCTTTCTTTCCTTCTCTTTCTTTTCCTCTTTCCTTCCTTCTTTCCTTCTCTTTCTTTCATTCTTTCCTTCCTTCGTTCCTTTTCTCTACTCTCTCGCTCTCTTTCCTTCCTTCTTTCCTCCTTCTGTGGCCCAACTCTAGTGAGAAGGGAAGGCTTTTGAAGGCTTTTGAAGATGCCTTCCCCCCCCTTTTGCTTCCCCTTCTGACATCACTTCCAGTGATGTCAGGGGGCGTTGCATACGCTAATGAGCTATTATGCTAATAGCCTAGTAGCTCATTAGCATATCATATGCTAATGAGCTCCTGCAGCTCTTTTTCTACAAAAAGACCCCTGCTTAAACCTATTCTTCACCTCCACTGTATATTCATCAGGAATGTGATCTAGGTCAAACCTGAATGGCCTAGTAGTTTCCCCAACTGTCTTCAGTTTAAGTCTGAATTTTGCAATGAGTAGCTCATGATCTGAGCCACAATCAGCTCCAGGTCTTGTTTTTACTGACTTCTCTATCTTTGACTGCAAATGATATAATCAATCTGATTTCGATGTTGCCTATCTGGTGATGTCCATGTGTAGAGTCGCCTCTTAGGTTGTTGGAAGAGGGTGTTCGCTATGACTAGCGTCTTCTCTTGACAAAATTCTGTTAGCCTTTGCCCGGCTTTATTTTGTTCTCCAAGGCCAAACTTGCCTGTTATTCTGGTTACCTTTTAACTTCCTACTTTAGCATTCCAGTCCCCTATGATCATAAGGACATCTTTTTTTGGTGTTAGTTCTAGGAAGTGTTGTAGGTCTTCAACACAGCTACCCACCTGCAACTATGTTAAACAATCCATGGCTCCTGAAGGGGTCATGAGCATGCTCAGGACTTATCAGGCTGCTTTTATTTTAAAGGTTTCTTATTTTATGCAGTCATGGGAATTCTGTTTGGAGATGGCTACATTTTAATGTAAATAGGGATGCGTATCTGGAACCAGCAGTTTATTAGATACAACCTGAGCTGAGTTGTTAATTGTTTAATTTTTCAACATCACTAAACAGATTTTTGAGCCATAGTTATTGAACAACAATAAAACTATTAATGGTTTGTTTATTTATTTAGAATATTTCTGTGCCTCCTCTTCATAATCCTGCTCAAGGCAGTTTACAATTAAAAACCATAGCATAAGACACAAGCCATTTAAAAATACACAAGCAGCCTAAACACATAAAATGCATAAAACAGAACAGGCCATTAAAAAGTTGATAAGATAAACTCCTAATTAAAAGTCACCTAAGAGCAAGTAAAATAGGTGGCAGGCAAGCCTCAAGGGGGGGGGACATTCTAAAGGTGAGGTGCCACCACAGAAAATGCCCTGTCTCTAGTACCCACCTGCCTCACCTCTGAAGGTGGGGGCACAGAGAGCAGAGCTTTAGAGGAAGACTTAAACTGGTGGGCTGGACAGTGTGGGAGGAGATGGTTCTTCAGCATCCCTGGCCCTAAGCTCTTTAGGTCCTTAAAGATAAGAACCAGCACTCTGAATTGTGCCCAGAAATAGATGGGTAGCCGATGAAGATATTTCATCACAAACATAATAGAAGCCCTGTAACCAACCTCTGACAGTAGCCTGGCCACTGCAATTTGGACTAGTTGAAGTTTCTGAACTGTTTTCAAAGGCAGCCAGGCCCACATAGAGCACCTTATAGTAATCTGACTTGGATGTGATCAGAAAATGGATCATTTTTGAAAAATGGGCATAGGTGTTGAACCAGCGGGAGCTGCAGGCGCATAGCTACCACAGATTTTATGGGCCCCTTCCCAAGCCATGGCTCCAACACCCCCCCCCCAGGCCACCTCACCCTGGTTGCCTGTTGGCAGGGAGGACAAGGGCGGCATACGCAGCAGCACTGGCGATGAGGCTGGGCTTAGATAGTGGCCCGGGCAGGCAGCGAGCATGAATGGCATGGGGAGAAGCCTCCATCTTGGGGTTCCACCGAACACTCACTGCACCGCTCACCACCAGCAGGTAAGCCCAACCAGGCGAGGCAAGGAGGCTGGCTACGCTCCTCTGGCCCCAACCAGGCATGCCTAGCTGTGCGCCGCCCATGTGGCCAAAGCTGGGATTCAGAAACTTCTAGAGCAATTTGTTTGGCACTGAAATCCCTTCTCCCTAAACCCAGAGCTCAGACTGAGCATGCCCAGAGGGGAGGAACTGTGCCTTCTACTCAGTTCTCGTACCTCAATCGCAGCAGCAGAATCAGTTGGGAACATTCTATATGAGATTTTTCTCCTGGACCTAGTTTCTTTCTAGTATTAGTGACTTAATTACTTTTTTTCTGTCCCTCTGATGATATTGATCACTATATTCAAGCACTGTAAACGGTATATATTTTAAAATCCTGTCTCTGTACTTTAGTTTTCTTTGTGTGTGTATGTATATGTATGTATGTATGTGTATATATATTGCTGTTCAGTGATGCTGCTGAGGCACTGATGGTGCTAAAACTATTTCATGAACTATGGGTGTGAAAAGGAAAGATTCCTGTCACTGCAGTCAGACTTTTCCTGTATATTGTTTTTTCTTGCATCTATCCAAACAGCTTGCTCCACTGAGGGTGGCACAGTTTGCTGGCACAAGACATGTCCCACTAACAGAGGAGCCTCTTGTGTGAGCCAGTTATACATGTACCAGTGTCTCATACTACCCTTAGCAGAGAAGTCTGATGGAACACTGGTCTGAGTTTCTTTTTCTAATGTATTTTACTAGAATTGGTCATAGCTGAACAACCATTTCATCAATACAATTCATGCCTTTCCTGTACAACAGCTTAGTTCTTCCAAGTGGACCTTCCTTTCTGTCTCTTCAAACAGGCCGGTTCATTTGACTTCTACCAGAAATTCTTCTTCTTTTGAACAGCAGGAGTATGCTGGCAAAGACTCTTCTGGTGTTTAGGAGACCCTGTAAAACAACCCATGAGGACATTTGCTAACTGATGGTTTCTTCTGTTTCTACTGGATGTGCTGTTAGGCTTTTATTCTGCATGGTATAGAAAGGTGATGCTTTAGGGTTACTTCTTGGTTCTGTGTGCTACGCTATTGTGATTTCTATATTGGCCTGTTGTTTCTCAGTGATGTTGAAAGCAATGTTGGACAGAAACAGAAGGTGGGGAATAAATT
>NW_015170932.1:36710-52662 GCF_001447785.1 Gekko japonicus | reverse complement strand
CTTGTCCACATGTTTGTTCACCCCCTCAAAGAACACTAACAGGTTAGTGAGACAAGATCTTCCCTTACAGAAACCGTGCTGAGTCTGCCTCAATAGGTTTTGTTCATCTATGTGCCTACTAATTCTTTCCTTAATAATGGTTTCCACCAATTTACCCGGTATCGACGTCAGACTGACTGGCCTGTAATTTCCCAGATCTCCTCTGGAACCCTTTTTAAAGATGGGAGTGACATTTGCTACCTTCCAATCCTCAGGAATGGAGGCAGATTTTAAGGAAAGATTACATATCTTTGTCAGGAGATCTACAAGTTCACATTTGAGTTCTTTCAGAACTCTCGGATGTATGCCATCTGGGCCTGGTGATTTTTCAGTTTTTAAGTTGTCTATCAGTTTTAGGACCTCCTCTCTCGTCACCTCAATCTGACTCAGGTCTTCCAACACCCCTCCTGAAATCAGTGGTTCTGGAGTGGGCAAGCACTTCTCATCTTCCACAGTGAAGACGGAGGCAAAAAATGCATTTAGCTTCTCAGCCATTTCCCTATCATCCTTCAATACTCCTTTTACCCCTTGGTCGTCCAAGGGCCCTTAGCAGAGAAGTCTGATGGAACACTGGTCTGAGTTTCTTTTTCTAATGTATTTTACTAGAATTGGTCATAGCTGAACAACCATTTCATCAATACAATTCATGCCTTTCCTGTACAACAGCTTAGTTCTTCCAAGTGGACCTTCCGCCCTTAGCAGAGAAGTCTGATGGAACACTGGTCTGAGTTTCTTTTTCTAATGTATTTTACTAGAATTGGTCATAGCTGAACAACCATTTCATCAATACAATTCATGCCTTTCCTGTACAACAGCTTAGTTCTTCCAAGTGGACCTTCCTTTCTGTCTCTTCAAACAGGCTGGTTCATTTGACTTCTACCAGAAATTCTTCTTCTTTTGAACAGCAGGAGTATGCTGGCAAAGACTCTTCTGGTGTTTAGGAGACCCTGTAAAACAATCCATGAGGACATTTGCTAACTGATGGTTTCTTCTGTTTCTACTGGATGTGCTGTTAGGCTTTTATTCTGCATGGTATAGAAAGGTGATGCTTTAGGGTTACTTCTTGGTTCTGTGTGCTACGCTATTGTGATTTCTATATTGGCCTGTTGTTTCTCAGTGATGTTGAAAGCAATGTTGGACAGAAACAGAAGGTGGGGAATAAATTTAAAAAATAAGGTGTGTTGCATATCCATATTCAGTTAAAATAGATTTGGACTACATAATTCCAGTATTTCAGTATCATAAGCTTGTTGTTGTTATTCAGTCGCACAGTCGAGTCCGATTTTTCGTGACCCCATGGACCACATCACGCCAGGCCCTCCTATCTTCCATCGTCTTCCAGACTTTGCTTAATTTCATGTTTGCTGCATCAGTAACACTGTCTAACCATCTCATTACCACATCCAATTTACCGTGATTCATAGATCTTACATTCCAGGTTCCTATGCAGTATTGTTCTTTGCAGCATCAGACTTTCTTTTCAGCATCAGACACATCCACAGCCGAGCGTCCTTTCGGCTTTGGCCCAGCCGCTTCATTCTTTCTGGGGTTATTTGTACTTGCCCTCTGCTCTTCCCCAGTAGCATATTGAACACCTTCCGACCTGAGGGACTCACCTCCGGCATCATATCTTTTAGCCTTTTCTTACTGTCCATGGGGTTTTCTTGGCAAAGATACTGGAGTGGGTTGCCATTTCCTTCTCCAGTGGATCACGTTTTGTCTGAGTTCTCCGCTGTGGCCTCTGTCCGTCCTGGGTGGCCCTCCATGGCATAGCTCGCAGCCTCATCGAACCACACAAGCCCCCTTGCCACGTCAAGGCAACGATCCATGAGCTTACTGAGACATAAGCCTATATGAATTTTGTTGTTAGCATCTGAGCTTTTGTCTTGTGGTAAAGGGTGGGGGAGGTGAAGATTGTAATCTAACAGGAATGGTTTGCTCTTTTTTAATTTCAGTGGCAGTTCTACTATGTTGGATTTCCTGTAAAAGAGAATACCATTTACCACATTGATGGTCACAACCTACCACCAGGAAACCCAAATGAGGACATTCCATCAAAATACGTACAGCTGTCTTCTCCAGGTAACTGGAAAAACAGCATCAGCTTAAATAAATTTGCATGAAAATACCTGGTATGAATTTAGTTTCTTTACTGAGCATGTAGTTTTTACAAGCTTCAGCTGTTTGCAGAACTGGGAGCCCAGCAGCAGGTTGGGTGCTTGCTACTCTCTTCCCTCCTTGTGTAATCAGCACTATTGGAGTAGAGCCTTGATCACTTGTTGGCGAGGGAATAGGGCCTAATTTGACTCCGAGTACCTCTTTCCTTACAGGAAGTAAATGATAAAATCTAGTGCCGATAAGGTTTACTGATTGGTCGCTAATGCGAACTGCTGACATAAGGGTGTTCTCCGTCTCCCCCCCCCTCAATAGTAACCTTTAGAATTTTGATTGGACTATTTTGTGTAGTATGTAAATTGAAGTGTTAGAATTAGCACAAATTAATGTGATGATTATCTGATTAAACAAGTTGACTAGATATCTGATACAAAAATCTTAATGCCATAGTATTAAAAACATAACGGCAGGAAAATTAAAATGCTTAAAGGCAGCAGGATACTTCAAACACTGAGCTTTTCTGCGTGATTTTTTTTCATTGGTTCTGGCTCCATACTTCAGTTTATCCCCCGATTTCCACATTTTTTTTGTGCTTTTAGCTGTTGCTTCGTTCTGACCCCCCCCCATTTGTGTTCTGGTTCTTTTGAGACCTCTTTTAACCTGATCTTTTTCTTGAAGCCAACTTAGTCGCCCTTTTTCATGTGTGTAATGTTTCTGTCAAGTTTTTTGTCCTACCCACTTTTCAGTGATGAGACTATCACCATCATCAAATGATTCCCTTTTGTCCCCCCTGCCCTGAAAATGAGTGATTTCATTTTCATTTTTTTTTAAATAGAACCCTTATTGATATAAGCATGCAAAAAATAGATTTAGCAGATTCTATGAATTCCCAGTTTTCCTTAAAAAAAAAAGTCTCTAGCTTATTCTCCTGTGGAGATATGCCTTTTTCGATGTACTTTTACAAGGCAAGGGGCTAGAGGCTTACTTAAAAACATGAAAGCTGAGAATTCAGAGAACCCGCTAAACCTCTCTTTACAATGCTGTATTGATATAACAATATTTTAGTTCTGATTTTTTTTAAAAAAGCAAAAGCTTTGGTAGTAGTGGGGTGGTCACCTCCAGCACCAAAAGAAAAGAGGCAGAGTTTGAACGGGTCATAGCCCTTCACATATGGTTCACTGTGCAAAGACAGGCAGGCATGGGGGAGGATTCTTGTTGACCATTCCTCATAGCCAGTTGCAGCCCATCTGAGGCATGCTACCCTTCCCCTTCAGCAGTCTTGTGTGTGTCAGTGGAGGCCACCCCACTCTTTTCCTAAGTGTGTGTTCATTTTTGATGCTTAAAATTCAGCCATGGTATTGATACACAAGCATGCCCAAAAAATAAAAAGGTGTGTGTGGTGGTGCCACCAGGGATGACAGCACCCTCCCTTGAAAAGCCTGACGGTTTAAGGCATGTGCAGAAGAAAATAAACTTGACTCCACAACTGTGAAAATGCAGAAGGAAGGCAGAGGTACAGAAGAACCATGCCCAAACTGATTCCAGCGCTTGTGGATCCACTACCAAGGAAATCAGGAGTAAGTCGAGTGTGCAGACAAGCCCACAAGCTCATCACAGCTTCATCCATTTTGGTCATTCACTTCATGGCCTCCGTGCAATTACAAAGCCCATTTGCACTGCTGTTTGATATTTGCTGCTGTATGTTGTAACGACACACTGTTGCTATCATATAATGTGTAAAATGTTCCTCTGTCTGATGTTTTTTAAACTAATAGTTTAATTTGCTAAAATGAGCCTATAGTCCTGAAAACGTCTTTTTTTTTTTTAATTGCAAATGTAGAAGATTGAAAGATGAAAAAAACCTGGGGTACTTAGTGAGGCTGATGTAAAATCTTAAAAAGCTTACGAATATACCGATAATTCTGTTTGTAAGGCAGTCAGTGACAGTGTAGTCCTAGGAACGCTTTCATAGAAGTAAACCCCATTAAATAGGCCCAAGTAGGATTCTGAGTAGACCATCTTAAGATTGTTCTCTGAAACACTGAAGGACATGCATGATTCTGTAATAGTGTTGCATCAGTGAACAGTTGTAACCCTCTTTATTTTTCCAGGTAAACTAATAATTTAGTGGTTGGCAATTATATCTCACCATACTAGATTTGTTTACAACAACTTGACGTGAAAAGCTTGTGGAATTTCTTAATATCAAAATATTTCAATTCACAGGCTGTGCAGATGATACCATGAAATATAGCAAAGCTTGCATAGAAAAAGGTAATTCCAGCTTCAGGTTTCTTTAATTCCATTATCTTCACTAATCTAAAAAAGTATTTATGCTTTCTGCTTAAAAGAGACTTTCACATTAGCAAAAATGATGATACATCGCTTATGGATAATGGCCTGGGAAACAAGTTGGTGAGGCACAATGCCTGCAGGGAGGTGAATAGGGCTGCCAGGCCTGACACTGTTGTCTGCACCATGACGTCACTTCTGAGGGGATGGTCTGGTAAGTCCTAGAGGTGAAAGTGCTAACCAAAGAAACTGGGTGGGAAATGGCACCTGGACAAATCATTGTCTGCTTTCCTCTCAGCCTACTTCCACAGTTAGATATAATGACTTGTTAAACACTGTTTGTGGAGGCGCACAAGTGCAGGCTATGGATATAGGCTGCGGTCACACACACTAAGTAATCCACTTTCAGTGACCTTCCAACTGGATTTTACTGTGTGAACTGGCAAAATGCAATTGGAAAGTGTATTGAAAGTGGATTATTATTGTGTGTGACTGCAGCCATAATATAGTTAGCTTTCCTTGTTCTATGATGTTTCCAGTACAGAGCAAATGACATAATCAAGATACTCTTATTATATGATGCTACTGTTAAACTGATGTCCACCTTTTCAAAGGTGACCGTACAGTGGTGTTCCCTTTAGATTCATGCCTCCACTCAAAAAATAAAAGCCTCTGAGATAAGCCTTCATAATTTCAAAAGAGTGGTGCTGGAAAATCCTTTGGCAAGTCCTGTTCTATTAGTTTAATGTTGGGTTGTGTGATGAAAGAAAGGGTGGTTTAGAAAGTGTAAACCCCTGATTATCTGTTTCCCCTCTCTCCTGGCCCAGGAGTATCTTGGGATGACATGGGAGAGCAGCACATGAGAGAATAAAGCATGATACCTCTATATGTTGTCTTGAGATCCTTTGAAGAAGAGTGAGATACAAATAGGTGGAGAACTAAATTTGGGGATGGGAAGCTATGGCATACGGCTATGCTTTAGGAGCTTTAGAGGTATGCTTCATCAGAAAGCACAACTGTCTGTGTGTCTACACGTTGCATAATTATATTGTGTACATAGGTACTTTTAGTTCTGTATTGCTTGATACTGAATAAGTGTGTACCACTGCAATGGAAACATTTGTGTCTTGGCTTAAACACACTAAAATCACAATGAAAGTTGTTTTGGCAAGTAAACTGAAGGTCTTAGCTTGGGATTTCTTTATGTTTCACAGGAAGTCTTTGGGATCCAAATGTAACTGTATGTAAAATGGATTCAGAAATAGAAGTGAATTTTACAGCTAGTGCCTTGAGTCCCACTTATAAAATCCTCATTTGTGACTCTGAATTCCGTGAATGCAGTGATCATCCAGTTATATTTCATGCCAAGGTATATATTCTTGTTCAAATAGAAGACTGAAGATGAGTGTAAATTATTTTTATGGTGATTTAATCAAGCAGTCAGCCAGTATATGACTACATTTGTGTGTTGGGATTTTTTAAAAGCTATATGTAAGAAATGAGATAAATAACACAGGTCTTTTCTGGTGTCTTTGCAATGGAAGAATGATACTAGAATTTCTGAAAAAATACCAGTGAATACTCCAAGCAGCAAAGACTACATAGAGGTAAGGCTTAACTATGAATAAAAAGATATATCTTCTGAAAAACCATTTCCCTGTTTTTCTTCCTATACCAATATACCTATACCAAAATACTTTGTACCAATATACCTCATACCAAATAGAAAGAGGATTAACCACATATGAATGCCCACACCAGTTTCCCCCCATCCAACTACTTTTCTTAAAGAAAAGATATCGTTATGTGTTAAGTACATTACCACAGAGACAGCAGTAGTTAGAGCTTCAGACTAGGTTCAGATCCCCACTCTGCCATGGAAGCTCACTGGGTGACCTTGGGCCAGTCACACACTTTCAGCCTAACCTATTTCACAGGGTTGTTGTAAGAATAAAATAGAGGATAGAGGATGCTTTAAGACATTTTGGGCCCCCATTGAAGAGGAAAGTGGGGCATAAACAAAGTAAATAAATAATAAATCAGGGGTATAATCAAAGTAAATAAATAATAAATCAGCAGTATAACGTTTGTTCATTTTTCTTGTCCTCAGAGATTAACTGCTGCTCCGTTTCTGAGAAGAAACTAATACTTGTGTTTAATTTATATTTTTATAAAGATACAAATGATGATAAACAAATCACATATGTAAGAAAATAAATGTTTCAGATCATTCTTTTGAAAATTATAACAGTTTGATTCAGTTTCAGTTTTTCTTACACAAAAGCAAGTTTCCATGCTATCAGAAAAATGGGCTTTCGTTGTCTGTCATCCTTCAGACAGATAATGTCTTTTTTAGCTTGAAAAGATTGTTGTTCCAATTTTTAATACCTAGCTTTACTGCAAATTTTCAGTGTATTTGGAAGATGTATATGCCTTAGCTATTAGCATTTTGTGAGGATGCGATGTATTTAAATGCTCCTTTTTCATGAGTTCAGAAACAAGAACTAAAATAATAGCTTGTGGGGTTTTCAACTTGATTTAAAATGCAATTAATTTCTGAGATAACCTTTACCAAAATTTAAGCACAGCTGGATATGACCACCATATATGCAGATAATCAGCAGACAGTGTTCCATGTTTCCAACATTTATAAGAAGATGCTGTAGAACATCTTTCATACATGCCCATGCAAACTGGATTTATAAGTCCAATAGAGAATGTTGATTTTCAGCCCTCTTCAGTATTTCAACATCTTTTCCCAGCACCTAAGAAGATCAAACTTATCTTTTACATGTACATCATACTGTAATAAAACACATTCAGTGAGCCTTTTGTTTCCTTGTTGTATATTTTCTCCATTTTGTTGAAATACAATCAACAATAATTGTATATATCATCATATTTATTTGAATATATATATATTCAAAGATATAAATTAGAAGATAAAACTATTTACTTTTGCCTAAAAAAGATGATGCAGTGTTCTGTAGTCTAAAGAAATGGACCCTCTTCTGGTAAGTGAGATGTGTACCTTTAATTTATCCAACTGTGCTGGTGTGATGATAGTATTAACTGTAGCTTTACTTGCTGAAGTTGGAACTATTTTGCTTTCTTGACTGATATTGAAGTACTGAGCTTCCATTATACTAATGTCGTAGTTAAGGGTATGAGAATCTAGAACTTACTCCTAGAATCTAGAACAAATTTCTCTGAGTCTTGATTTTACAGATATCACAGATTTTAATTAAGGGTTTGTATATATGGCCCACTTGTAAGGCAGCTTTCTTTCTTTCTTTCTTTCTTTCTTTCTTTCTTTCTTTCTTTCTTTTTCTTTCTTTCTCTCTCTCTCTCTCTCTTTCTGAATGCTAGTAGGTAACTCTGCAAATAACTGCAGCGTTCTCTAGCGTTCTCTAGCAGTCTTTAATAATTGTTCTTTGATAGAAACTTTAAAACAATCATTGTCAAGACATAAATGAGATCATTGGAATCAGACTGTGTTAATGATGCTTTCTGCACAAAGGGAAGTGGTGGAAAGAAAGCCCTTTAATCTCTAATCAAAGAAACAAGTCCATAAATGTTTCTGCTTCATCCAGCAAATATTGCTTACTAATACTGCAGATAATGTGTATAAATCTGTAGCAAACTGCTCAGACTTCTACAAATGGAATAAAATCTGATCTAGTGGTGAAAAGTGAAATAATATTGCTATAAAGACACTTAATACCCAAACAGATTTATAAATTGAGAGGACAAAGCTGAAAACTTGGTGTCAGCATTAGATTTCACGTAAGAATTCTGTCTATAATTATACAAAAAGCCCAAATCAGAACCAAATACCTTCAGCAAAAATAATTAAACTTAGTGTTCAGTTTGAAAGAGAAAAGTGTGCTGACCCCAAAATCATAGTAATTAGAAATAATCAAGTGTAATTCTTGAGATGTCAGTGCCTCAGTGTGTGTGTGTGTGGGGGGGGGATGGAGTTAATCCTTTGAAATCCCACAGTTGAAGACAGTGTAGGAACCAACTCAATTACTAGCCATTCAATCAAAGAGAAACAGGACAGAATAATTAAAAAAGGAAATGGGGAAACAGTGCCCCCTCTTCAAGCCGCTGATGAACAATCTTTAATAAAAGGGCGGAACCCTTCATGTGGTACTCTTTGCATGCTGCCTACAGCATGTGTCAGTAGCAGAGCCTGGTCTATTTGCCTAGAGCAATCCCAGAAGTGGCACTCTATTTTTGGTTTGGCTGGCTGTTGTGATAGAGTCTCTTTTCTCCCTGCTAGTGTGACAGGATGGGGGGGTGTTGATGGAGCACATGGCGAATCAGGAGTTGACCTTTCTTGGGACTGAAGGAACAGAATCCCAAAGGGAATTCTTACCTCCCCCTGTCAACCTAAAGTACTGCTTATTTCATGGAGAGCATGGAGGACATTACCTAGGCTTGAATCCAAACCCCTTTCCACTTCTGGTAGGTACTTCTGTGCCTGGAAGAGAGGGAGGGTACTTTTTGCTTTTTTTTTTTTGAGCCCCCGGAGGGGATTTTTTTATTATTTTTTATTCACTACAAAAAACTACAACAGAAAAAAGGGGAGGGGAACTACATATACAGGATAAAGTAAAGAAAACCCACTACTACCTAAAAACCCAAGAAAAGATATCCTCATTAGCCTAGTTACAGTCAATCTTCCCATCGTTTAAGTAATTAATAAACTGAGTCAATCATTAGTAATACTTTTTCTATAGCTCTTAAAACTTCACTGTCTAAAGACAATACCCCCCACTCATCCCATTTCACAGTTCTCAAAGGCACAATTCAGAGTCCTTCAGCCTTTACTTCTCTTTTCCTCGTTTCTTCCGTAGCTTGTAAGGACTTTTTGGAGCGGCCCCCCCTTGCTCAGACAGAGAGTCCTCTCCAGAAGAACCAGAGTCCAGCTCGCCACTAGACTTGCTGTCCTCTTCTTTTTTCCCGTCCTCTGGTCTTTCCAGCTGAACCCTTAGAAATTCTTTAGCTTTTAGAACAGAGTCAATCTTTTCTTTTTTATCGATCTTGAAATAACCATTTATATCCAATTGAGTTTGTCTGAAGAAAAAGAACCAGCTCCTTGTACTTCTTTCTCCGTTGTCTCACTTCAAATGGAATATCCTTTAGCGTTCTGATGGAACTATCCCCCACTTTCAGGGGTACTCCAGAAACTGCTTTCAGGATTGCATCCCTCACACGCCTCTTTGAGAATCTTACGACAATTTCCCCAGGCAGATTGTTCTTCTTTATATAGCCTGAATATGATCTATAGACCACATCCATTTCGCTCAGCAACAGTTCCGGTTCCATTTCTGTCACTGGGGCTAGCAATTCACTCATAACTTTTTAAAGATTCTCCCCCGATTTCTCTGGCATGCCCTGGAAGCGAAGAACCATGCTGGCCTTTTCCATTTGTACTTGCAACATTTGATCTTCCAAGGAGGTTGTTTTCTTTTCAAGCTTTTGCATTTTCTTCTTCACCTTTTGCGTAGTTGCGGCCACTTCCTTTACCTTCTCAGCATCCTGCTTCATTATTTGCAACATATCGCTTATCTGAGCTTGTTGTGCAGTAATGCTTTGGGTCACTGTAGACACCTGTTCCTTGAAGTTATTCAGCTGTTCCAGCAGAGGGCGCATGTACTCTGCTACAGACTTCGCCACCTAACTGGTAACTTCCGGTTTTGGGCTCTCCGATGCTTTCGCTTTCAAAAGTCTTTCTTTGTCCTTCTTCCCCGCCATCTTTATCGATTGTTTACTTTTGCGAACTTTTTAAAGGTCTCTGAATGTGCGCTTGACCACTTAAACTCGCTCGGGTAAGTGCCTTTAGGCAGTTTTCTTCGCGTTTTCTTCCGCCCCCCCCCCCCGCTCGCCTTTTTCCCGTTCGGTGGGGTGGGGAGCTGTCTTTTTGTCTTTAAATCACTTTAGAGTTGACTCACGTTCATAATTGGTCTTCCGACCCCGCTTTCTACTTCATTTTAAACGCTCGATCTCTTTCGCTTGCTGCGGTCAGCGCCACTAGATCCATTTGGTCTCTCAGCACGGAGAACCGTCGGAACAAAGAGGCACCTCAATTCTTGGGCATTCCGCCCTCGAAAAGGCAACCTCTTGAAAGTTCCATGGCCAGGGTCCCTTCACTGGGTCCCTGGGGGGGTAAACGAGCCTGCGCACCCCCTCCTTTGGCTGGAGCGCAGCTTCACCCCTGGGAGGTCTGGGAGGTGAGTCTGCTAGCGCGTCGCCATAAACCGGAAACCCCTTTTTTGCTGATTCCCTCATTACAGCCTACCCCACTTTGAAACACGTATGATGCTCCTGATGATCCTGTGGCCCACAGGGGCACGGTTTCAAGGGGGCAAAGCAGGAGAGTTGTTGTGTATGTAGTACAGCATCTTTCACGCAGCATAGGATCCAGACTTAACATTGTTCAATATAGAAAGACAGAAGGCAGTTAATCTGAAATCGACAACCATCCCTCTGAGACATTACGAGAGAAACAGTTGTGTACAGTTTGGTGTAGCGATTAGGAGTGCAGAGTCTAATCTGGGAGAACCGGATTTGACTCCCCACTCCTCTACATGCAGCCACCTGGGTGACCTTCGGTCAGTCACAGTTCTCTCATAGCTGTTCTCTCAAGAGCCATTCTTTCAGAGCTCTCTCAGCCCCCCCTGCCTCACAGGGTGTCTCTTGTTGGGGGGGAAGGGATAGGAGATTGTAAACTACTCTGAGTGAAGGGCAGGGTATAAATCCAGTCTCCTCCTCCTATTGCTGAATATGCTGGCATTTACATTTAACTACTTAAGGTCAAGTGAAATTCTACTAGGGAAAGGGCACATTCAGTTTGCTAGTGCAAAAGTTACTCTTTACACCTAAAATTCACCTGGGAGAGGTGAGAAGATTCAGCCCTTTTAAGGACTTTATTGATTCACTGATGAGTGAAACAGGAGATGATGCAGTCACTTTCAAACGACACAAGTACACTTAATTTCTATTGAAGACACAGAGCAAGTCAAGTCAAGTCAGCCTTTATTGGCATAAAAGAAGACACAGAGCAACAAACATAACATTAGGATCACAACCAAAGCTGTGTATGTACCCATTAAGCCATGAGGTGGGTTTTCCAGACATGACTAGGCTTTCAACAATACGTGCTTTGTCTCACTGTGCATCTGTGATCACTAAAAGAAATATAATAAACTGGGAGATCCATGTTAGATGCTATCAAAACCTGGCAATTCTAGCTTGCATAATTGGGATTGCTTCCTTCCCAGACCCAGGGAACCTTGTGAATGTGTAGTATAAGAGACTTTCCCTGTAGTGTGAAAGTCAGTTCTTTCAGCCTTTCACGTAAGCTAAAATTCAAGAGTTTTTTAAAAGTATAAGAACCTTGAATTTAAAAAGCAGACTGATAGGAACTGCTAATGAAAGAACGTTTGGAATAAAACCGGCTTCTTTTTCTGCTTCATAGCTACCATCTATCATGCGGGAGCCACCTGTGGCTCTTCAGAGCACCCTTCCCCCAATATAGCACCTACCCCATGTTTCTGGGAAGTAGGCACCACTGGAGGGACCGTTAGCTTTCCTGAGCCGCAGGTCTCAAACCAGCGACAGAAGGGCCCATTGTGTCTAGCAATGCCCTATCGTTCTCTGCAGCAAACTGGCCTCAGAGAAGAAAAACTAAAACCACGGTAACCGTCTAGGAAGATCACAAGCCGGCCACCATGGGTTGGTGGTGGTTTTGCTCGTTTCTCCATAGAGAGCTGGCCTTCCCCTGGGTGCCTTAGCAACCTCGCAGCCTAGCCTGAGCAGCTGTGGCTCATGCTGAGCAGAGAGTGAGAAGGCTGAGTGGGAAGCCCTTCTTCCCCTTCACCCCAGGTTCACAAGTGTTGGCTAAGTTTCAGCCATGCCGTTGTGGTGGAAAGAGACAACCCTAAGTGTACCCTACAGTGTGTAATCTGCTCGAGTCCTTGTGATAAAGGCAGACTATAAATAACATAAGTTAAATACAGATGTCCTCAGGGAACAGCCTTGTAGAGTGTAATATACACTCCTGGTGCTATATGACTAGTAAACATACTAACAACAGCAAGTGTCTTTTTTCATTCTGCTTTTAAATTTGTGCATGGATAAACAATATGTTACAGGAATCTTTATTTCCTTTGACACACTTTTATACAAAGTTATAAAAATGAAATATCCTTGCAAGCATTTCATGCAGCTGCATAATAACTTTTTTCCTTCTTCCAGGTAAATCCCTCTTTTCCAAGATGTGGAAATGATTGTCGAAGGCACTCTAAGTACGAGCTTAAATGTCCTGGTTAGTTTGTAATTTTCTGTTTGCTGTTGACAAGAGTCAAAGCTGTAAGCATAGCCCTGTTGAAGTAGACCACGGTCTAGTCCAGCACTGTTTCCCTCAGCCAGGTGCCTCTGGGAAACTCACAAGCTGAGCACAATTGCAAGAGTCCTGGGATGTTTCAGGTCTCCCACATCAGGCGCTCTGCCCCTAAACATGGAGTTTGTTTAGCTATTTGTTGACCTTTTCGACTGTATCCCAGATTCTTCTGTTTTATGCCTTTAGGGCAGTGTTGGGGGTGCTGTTCTGTTAGGTCCCAGTGGGTAGCCATGATGGTGCCCAGATTCTTCTGTTTTATGCCTTTAGGGAAGTGTTGGGGTGCTGTTATGTTAGGTTCCAGTGGGTGGCCATGATGGTCTGCAGTAGAAGAGCAAGATTCGAATCTGAATCCAGTAGCAACTTAAAAGACCAACAAGATCTTCATGGTATAAGTTTTCAAGAATCAAAGCTCCCTTTTGTATCTGACAAAGGGAGCTTTGACCCCTGAAAGCTTATACCCTGGAAACCTTGTTGATCTTAAGGTGCTACTGGACTCAAATCTTGCCATTCTGTTAAATTACTATCTGACGTTGAAGAAAACCTACATCCAAAGGGCAAGATATGCAAATATGTTGCTGAAAAGCATGATTTGGGAAGAGTGAGGGGGGTGGGTGAGCCAACTTTTGGAGGGATGAGCCAACATTTCCTCTTGTACAGTTAGTCAATTTAAAGTATTGCCAAGCAGCCAACTGATTTTAAACATTTTATGTCAACCACAGCCATAATAATGAAGAACTGCATAATGGATGGCAAAAAGGCTCCCTGAAAAACTCAAAGTCAAATTATTAATACTTCTGTTCACTGTTACAATACTCAGTGTAAGAATGGCCGTTCATCCTCCTGCAGAGGAGCCAAGCATATACAAATTGTTAATGTGATGTTGCACGCGGCGGGGGGGGGGGGATTCCCAGCACTTTCAGCATTCTCTCTCCATTGACACCCTTAACAGTTAAGCCATCTCTAAATTTCAAGGGTCGGGGAAGCGTTTCTTTTGATCAGTTTGGTAAGATCCATAGTGGTGACAGCGCAAGAGAAAAGGTTATCATTAAACGTTTCCAAAAGCAGCTAAATTCAATTATGTGGGACGATATTTTGTCCCTTAAGGGATAAAACTATAGCTATTCACATTGGCCATGTGCTTACCTCTTTCCAAGTGTTTTCTTACAAGGCTGACTTTTTCCTTTCTTTTACAGAAGCCGTGAAGACATATCCCATAGGAATGTATGCTTGCATACTTGCCGCAGTGTGTGTGACAGTGTCTGTCATTGCTGCTGTAGTGTATGTCAAGAAGAGGCACGGTAAGGGCTTCTGTTGGTTTGCAGAGAATGCTGTGGCTGTTTGTGGCTCCTCGGTAGTCAATATGACCATTTCCTTGCAATCACCATCTCCACCTGGCCTGCAGGGCATCTGTGCAGCATTTGTACTTATGCTAAGTTTCTTGTGCACTTCTTAAGACAGCTTGGAGGAGCCACAACCATCTTGGCTGTATGTGATATAAGGAATTATTTTACATGTTTTTGTTTTCTTTTGCCAGTTTTCCCTCAGAGGAGGATATAAGGGAAGATAAATTGAGACAGGGTTTCCTTTATCTTTGGGTGCAGATTCTTTCTACTTTGCCACTACTTCTATATAGATAAAAGAAAGTCCCCTCACTGTAAAATCAACGCCCAGGCCAAACCGCTGGACCTAGAGACACCAAATTCGGGGAGAGTGCTCCCACCATGGCATAGGTGCCTGCTAAAAAGGGATTTTGAGAAATTCGACCCCCTAAGTGGGTCAAAAGGGGGAAAATGTCCTCCCCCCATTGATTCCTATGCAGCTGCCAGGCAGCTCTCTCCCTGCACCCCCCAATCTCTGATTGGTCAGCTGCAGAGCTCAGCGTTCTGAAGTTAAAAAACCCCAACAGTTACAGGGGACTGCAGACAGCTAATGACAGTTGAGGAAATCAGGAGTGGCCAACAAGCACCTGAGAGGTGAAGCAAAGCTGCCGGCCCAGCCTCTCTGATGGCTTCCAACACACTCCCCCCATCTCCTACACCTAACAGCCTGCCAGGTGCAGCCCGACCTCTACAGTGGCTTCTAATACTCCTCCCCCCTCCTACACTGGACAGGCAGCTGCCTGTCAGGTGTAGGAGAGAAGGTGGAGTGGCTTCCAACACACTCCCCCCACCTCCACAGTGGCGTTTAATACTCCTCCCCCCTCCTCCTCCTACACTGGACAGGCAGCTGCCTGTCAGGTGTAGGAGAG
Organism: Gekko japonicus; assembly: GCF_001447785.1. Taxonomy (NCBI): domain Eukaryota; kingdom Metazoa; phylum Chordata; class Lepidosauria; order Squamata; family Gekkonidae; genus Gekko; species Gekko japonicus. Next base: position 37,558 of record NW_015170932.1, on the reverse strand, counting down.
GAGGTGGGATAGCTTCCAATATACTCCCCCCACCTCCTACACCTAACAGGAGGTTGTCTGTCAGGTGCAGCACTGGTTGCAGGGTGCTTAAAGCCACGAGGGAGCCTGCCCCAGCAGTAACGCCTTAGTGATCCTGCCAGCCCTGCCTCCACAGTGGCTTCTAATACTCCTCCTTACAGCCGCCGGAGAGGTTTGCTCAGCAGGATTGCCATAGTACTGCTGCTGGCCCAGCCTCCCCGATGCCTTTAAATACAATCCCCCCCAACACCAGACAGGCCGGTGTCTGTCAGGTGTAGAAGCAGGGCCAGGGTATGAATGTTTATGGGTAGGTAGTAAAGGGCATTTCTAGGAGCCATTTCAATGTATGCCTCCCTCATAAACCTGAAGAAATGTCCACCACATCACCACTCCCTCACACCAACTCCCCCTCACACCTCTCACTGCCCCCAAGAAAGCTCCTGCAAACGTCAAGCCAGATACACCAATGCTACAGGGAGGAGGCAACTTAGGAATGTGGCAAAGACATTTGCACATAGTACTTCTGCAATGCACTGAGCTGCACAGCCCAAGTACCAGCAAGATCATCCTGAGGTGCTCAGAACAACACAGTCTCCATATGAGTGCAACAATCCAGGAACACAAGTAGAGAGGCCATCACTTTCATGGAAGGTAGCAGGAGTTGACTTAACAGACGACTGCTTCTTAAATGGGCAGTTCTATGTGGCCTGCTCCAGAGTGAGCTCGTCAAGCAGCCTGGTGATCCTAGCACCTGAAGGCAGAACCACCAATGTGGTCTACAGAGAGGTCCTTCAGTAGAGAAAAAAAGAAGTACGTGTGTCTCACTTCAT
>NW_015170932.1:13005-35913 GCF_001447785.1 Gekko japonicus | reverse complement strand
CCCCCCACCTCCTACACCTAACAGGAGGTTGTCTGTCAGGTGCAGCACTGGTTGCAGGGTGCTTAAAGCCACGAGGGAGCCTGCCCCAGCAGTAACGCCTTAGTGCTCCTGCCAGCCCTGCCTCCACAGTGGCTTCTAATACTCCTCCTTACAGCCGCCGGAGAGGTTTGCTCAGCAGGATTGCCATAGTACTGCTGCTGGCCCAGCCTCCCCGATGCCTTTAAATACAATCCCCCCCAACACCAGACAGGCCGGTGTCTGTCAGGTGTAGAAGCAGGGCCAGGGTATGAATGTTTATGGGTAGGTAGTAAAGGGCATTTCTAGGAGCCATTTCAATGTATGCCTCCCTCATAAACCTGAAGAAATGTCCACCACATCACCACTCCCTCACACCAACTCCCCCTCACACCTCTCACTGCCCCCAAGAAAGCTCCTGCAAACGTCAAGCCAGATACACCAATGCTACAGGGAGGAGGCAACTTAGGAATGTGGCAAAGACATTTGCACATAGTACTCCTGCAATGCACTGAGCTGCACAGCCCAAGTACCAGCAAGATCATCCTGAGGTGCTCAGAACAACACAGTCTCCATATGAGTGCAACAATCCAGGAACACAAGTAGAGAGGCCATCACTTTCATGGAAGGTAGCAGGAGTTGACTTAACAGACGACTGCTTCTTAAATGGGCAGTTCTATGTGGCCTGCTCCAGAGTGAGCTCGTCAAGCAGCCTGGTGATCCTAGCACCTGAAGGCAGAACCACCAATGTGGTCTACAGAGCGGTCCTTCAGTAGAGAAAAAAAGAAGTACGTGTGTCTCACTTCATTTCTTACACTACAATCTTCTCTGTTAGAATTCCTACAACAAATGCCACATTTCAGACTTCACATCATCAGTATTATAACTGGATTTACGGAACTTTAATACCATCGCAAAGCACGAGTAGCAGGTTAGTCTCAAATAATATGAAGGAATGAATAAACAGAAGTAGTTGTTACTGGGCTTTTGGAAAGGTAGTGCTGTGAGGAAGGAAGGCATGGCTCCCCATCTTCATTAAAAGGGGGCGTCTACTAAAACTAGTTGCCACCCAGGAGCAGACAGAAGAATATGACCTCTTCATTTCATGCTGCTTAAAATGCAGCATTGCACAAATATTTCAATACGTTTCAGAGTGTGTTACTGTACAGCCATTTACTAGCACTTTTTAAATTACATCTGTGCCCCTGGGTACTTACCAAGCTAAATGTACTTACCAAGCTAAGTGCATTACGGTTTGGTGGGTGATTGATGACTCCTAATTTGCATAGTCTCTGTTTAAGCCCTGATTGTTTCAATATTTTATCACTAGGTTTAATTGTACTTAGCAATTCAAGATACTGAAATTAATACAATTAAACATTCACAAGTGCAACAATAAAACTTTTAAAACAGGATTAAAACAGAAGTGATACACTTGTCTCCTTAGTTAAATTAAGCTGATTTATCACCATTTACAGCTACTGTGAAATGCACTGTATTTTAAGTAAAGTACAGACATTGGAGCTTTGCATAGAAATGCCTTAGACTGTCTTTACTTTTCACATTTCCCCTGTGTGTGTCTAATCTGCTGACAGGAGCTTCACTTCATGTATCTGATGAAACTGACTCTAGCCCACAAATACTTATGCTACAATCAGTCTGTTAGGTCTAAACTGCATGAAACTACATAGTATTCATTTCATGTCACAGCACTAATACCATAATGAATGCTCAAGTGTGTAATATCCTGTGCTGTTTTTTTTTAATTATGACATATAAAAATCATGAGACATTATCACATATGCTCAGTATTAACAGTAGATTCACAGCATGGCTGGAGTTTTTAGAGCTACTTAAATCTGAACTTTTTGAGATCAACAAAGTTTTTTCTCTCTCCCCTCTTACAGGTACCGTCAGGATGTGGCCCTTCTCCTATCCTGCAATACAACAAAGGCCTGTTAAGATCCTTGTTATATATCCACCTGATGTCTGCATTCACCACACAGTCCTTGGTTTTGCCGAGTTTCTACGTGAACACTGCCAAAGTGATGTTGTTGTAGATGTGTGGCACAAACGGAGAATTGCTGAAATAGGGCCAGTGCAGTGGCTTGCTATTCAGAAAGAATTAGCTGATAAAGTAATTTTTCTCAGTCCGAGCCCTCCAAGACCTGCATGTGAGTCAGCCTGTAAAAGATCTGTAGAAGGCCATAATGAGAACTCCGAGTGCATGTTCACTCTTGCATATAACCTTTTCTGCAGTGACTGGAAAAACCAGTCATCCCTCCACAAGTACGTGGTAGTTTCTTTGAGTGATGCACTTTCAATTAAAGCTCTCCCAAGTGCCTTGACTATCTGTCCAAAGTATTTTCTAATGAAGGATTTTGATTCCTTTCTTAGAGAGCTTTACCTTTCACAGAACTCCAGCTGTGGTAAAGGCAGAAAGTCAAAGGACAGTTATTGTTTACTTTAAAAAGTCAACTTCATGTATAATACCCTCCCAAAAAAATCCAGTTTCTGAAAGTAACGTCTTTCTGGCCCACACTGTGCTCATTTTGTGTATTAACCATTTTCATGCAACAAGTGCATGAACTGTCCTGCCACTGAATTGGTAGTGTCTTTCTAAAAGTGCTTCCAATGCACTAATTCTGTTTTCTAAAATACACAGAACTGGATACTACAGATCACCAGCCTGCTCCCTTTCCATCAGTTTTGGAATCTGTCACTTGTACAGCAGCAACCTGGCAAGGGAGGGGAGTTGCCTGTCATAAAGGAGGCAACTGTGGCAAAGGAATCCCACTTGAAAGGATCAGGTAGCAGATGATGGGAAAGACCTCCAACTGAGACTCAGGAAAGCGGCTGCTGGTTAAGCTAGGCAATCCTGACCAAAGATATGAAACAGTATAAGGCAACTTCATGTTCAGGAACAAGATTAGTTTGCCCTCTTTGCTGCTGAATTTGTTTTTTTTTGTGTGTGTGTATTGAGGTATGTAACATTTTTTACAGTAGCTAGAATATATCTAAGAACAGGGTTCTACTAACTGAAGAAGGTCTAGGATGGGGTACTATCAACACCTTTTTTTACCCAAGTGCTGAAGAAAAATGCAGTAGCTTCCTGTGAGGATACTAGTATGCGTCTGGAAAATGAAGCGTGGTAATAGCTGTACTTGGTCGGACTCACTTGGAGCAAGCCAAATCCCACTAGCTCTGGCAGCATCGCTTGGGATTCACATTGAACTTGGTTGGTGGCGGTGCAGGACCTGGAGGTGATTTATGGGCAAAAGCCAAGCCTGTCATCAATGCTCCCTCTAAGCTGTGGAGTCTTGTGAGCAAAAATACTACTTTGTGAGCTACTGGCATTAAAGTTGTGAGCCAGCGAATAGGCTGCTGCATACATGAGTCTGCTCTGGAGTCCTCCTACCTGAGCTGAGGCAAAAATGTGTGAGCCGGAGGCTAAAAAACTGTGAGCTGGCTCACACTAACTCAGCTTAGAGGGAACACTGCCTGTCACCTTTTCTCACACCTCTGGCGCCAGCAGTTCTGCTTGGGTTACTTGGGCAGAGGTGACTGAAGTGCCAGTCCAATTGGCCTGGGTGCCAGACTTTGCCTCTTCCTCTTTCTGGGATTTAGCATTTACCCTGCTGCAAAGGTGATTATTGCTCTCTTAATAAGAGAGCTGTAAACTCCCATGCCTTTTCCTCCTTTCTCTCTCCGAGGGGTTTTTACTGTTCCTTTCCATTAGACACTGGCACCTCTGTGCTATGGAAACATTCATGAGCATCCCAAGTTTTTGATTGAAGTGTTCCAAGTATTATTCCCTTTGCAACCTCATATTTATACAAATTAGGGGGTCTTGAGGGTTGCAATGAAAGCAAGCAAGCAAACTATAGTGAATTATTTTCTGTTTCAATTAATTCTAACAGAAGCCAAACAAGCAGAAGTGTGTCTTATACGACTCTGTAAAAAAAATGAGTTGTGTTTAACTACTAAAATACATTTATCCTTTGTTTTCTGTGTAAAAATAAACTTTGGTTTGGCACACCAGTGTAGGGTTTTTTGTGACTCCTCCAAACCAACCCTAGGTTTCCTCCTAGAGCTAAATTCAGCTGCACTAGACTAGATTAGTAAAATACCTAGATTGGGGTCCAGTAGCACCCTGGAGACCAACAAGATTCCCAGGGTATAAGCTTTCGAGAATCAAAGCTCCCTTCGTTAGAATACGTTTTTTAGATTTCCTGATCTCAGGTTATTTTGCATGCTGTTTTTCAGATGAGGAGAACACTACTTTTTATTTAATAAAACTTTATTTTTAAAAAAATCAGGGACAAACAATATTTGGCACTACGTCCTACCTATAGTATCAGTGGATCACCACACAAATGCAGCTCTTTCACGTAACATACGGACACCAAAGCGCTGCCATTCTCGTTGATATATCCAAAGCTCCTGTGTTGTGTCCAGGCAAGCTAGAACGGCACCCCCTTTCCATGCAATCAAACGGGCATCCATATCCTAGGAGTAAGATGGTCATATGAAAACACCGTACAAAGCAATTAGCAGAATATATACAAGCAACACAGTCTTATTTTTGGTCTGGATCCTAAGCCTTGCTTCGTTTGTGCTGAGCCGTCTTCTGTTACAAGGATGGTATCCCTCTGCGAAGAATGTTCCTCCAGTGCTAGATGCTTCCATTGAAGCAACATCAGTTTCTTTCGATAAAAGACACCAGAGGTTGCACACTCTACAGCACAGAACCATCCCACAATAGACACACACTGCAGGGCACAAGCAGAAGCAAATCTTAAGATTCAAGCCTACAGTTTCCAAATCTCCTTTTACAATCTGTTTATCTCTGCAAATCAGCAGCTAGTCATTTAATCTGCCGTTTGATCACTCCAGTTGTCAAATTTATCTTTAGACGCCTGAGATACATCACGTTTGACTTTAACAACATCCCAATAGTCCTGCAAAGTGTCATCTTCAGCTTAAAATTTCCCTTACCGTCTCAATATATAAGGAGAAAGAGTAGCATTTACTGATAAACAAAAAGGATCTTAGTTGTTGCGCTTATCTGGTGTCTATTTAAAAGAAAAGGCTGATTCTTAGCTATTTAGTATCTTACTCAGTTCCCCTTAGGAGCCAGCTTGAGGAAGCAAAATTAGCAGCTAAGTTTCAAAGAACAAAAGCCAAAATGTAGAAGTTATGTTTCTTGTCACGTGGAGATAGAGGGCTTGAAACAGCAACTTGGCTTGCACAGAGGCTTAATTGCTTCTGTTCGTCCCAAGGACCTTGCAACCATCTCTCTCCCACCCAACGGCTTCATGGCAGACCCAGACATTGTTCCAGTAGCCCCCGTTAAAACTAAAATCATAGAAAGGACAAACAATAGAGGAGCTCCCCCAAAGGGAGGACGTTAAGGAAACTGTGTGTTGGTCTGCCACTGAATCCAGGGCAATCGCAGATCAACTGGCACCTTTGTCTCAGGAGTCTGGGATCTCTTGAATGGCAGCTGTCTCACAGATGTACCCTACTGTGACCAGATTAGATTTAACCCATCTTGCTAAAATGTGTGCCTCCAGTCATGATTCATCAGTCGTTTTTGTTGTTTTGCTTATTTTGTTCTGAAATTGCCCACTTTGATTACTGGTTTCCATTTTTATGCTTTGATTTGCTGTTTACTGTATAGACACCCCTCCTTGAAGTCATCATCAAGCTGGCAGACCTGGTAAGACCTCTCCTTTCTTCCCCCCCTGCTTGCTGTTTTTGTTTAGGGTCACATGCTCAACACTGTTGTTGCCTTGTAGTGTCGTCCCCTGGCTACACATCAAGCCGGGATCAATACCTGCGCGATCCCAACTGTCAGAGGACAACTGGTATCGATGGGGTGGGGGGGTGGGGATATGATGCCACGGGACTCCCCCTTGCAGGGGACCCTCCATTTTGGATCCCTGTACACTTGCACATCTTAGCATGGGCCTAACAATGAAAAAAATGAAGTCTGGATCAAACTGATGACAGTGAGTCACGCTGAGAGCATGCAGGGAATCTGAAGCAACTGCTCCATTAATCATGCAAAAGCCATATCTGGTGGGAGTCAACAAAAGGGCCTTTTCCCCAAGGACCTAAGGGGTTGCTTGCCTCCCTGATAATCTGGCTTTAATAATGACCAAATAATCAAGACAATGAGCAATGGGCCAGCCCCAGCCATTTCCTCAAGTGCGGAACAGGAATATTTCTCCCCCTACTCTATCATGTAAAGTTCTCCACCATCTATCAGCCATCTACTTGCTTATCGAAACTCTAGTCTCCCCAAAGGACCACTTCTCCTTGCTGCTGTTAACCACTACACCAAGCTGGCCATACTAATTCATTATGTAAACTAGTATATATTGCACAAGTAGGATACAAGACGTTTTCTGTACTGGCAAATATATATAATTGCAATATATAATATGCCACTCTCTAAAAGTGTATGTACTGCAAAAAGAAAAAAGAAAAAAAGAGAAACTAGATTTTCAATAGGGTTGGATTGACTAAGGCTATCCTCAGCCACTCCACCAGCATTTGAAAATGGATTTACCTTTGGTCTTGTAATAACCTCTACGTTCTCAACCACTCTCCTGAAAGAAGGGGGCATTTTGTTGAGAATTCTGTGCTGAAGAAATTCTTGGGCTTTGTGGAACATCAGACCACCTCCTACCACCAGGATGGAACTGTACATCTTCTTTTTTGTATCGTCTGATGCTGGAAAAACAGAAGCATGAGGATTACATATAAAGTGAAGAATGTAATATTACATGTAAGTACGGAACAACTATTTCCAAATGGAAAAGACTGGCAACGAAAGATTGGCAGGAAGTGTCATGGCAACCAGATCTGCAACAGTCTCATTCACACGCCTTGAACAGTGTCCCACTGAGATGGTGGCAGGCATAAGTCCCGACGGCCTCTGTATACTGACCACCTGTTGTTGGGGGCTGAAGGAAAGTCTCAGGTCAATTGTATCAATCCAATGTTAGATAAGCCATGCTAGTTTAAGGTAACTGTAATAATATAAAGATGAACTCTATACAAAAAGAAGATGAGAAGTTCTACAGACATCTCTCATCGGAACTAGTTTCTTCAAACAGTGCTTCTGCTGCTGTGAACAAAGGAGAAGGGTGCATATTTCTGAGATCGTTTCAGGGTGTGTTTTGTGTTGCTGCGGGGGAGAGGATTTGGCAAAAATTGGCCTCTTCCCGGTACCCACTGAAATCTAGCTGGGATCCAAGACCACGTGTATCTTCTGCAAACTGACGGAACGAATAGTAGCATGAACATTGACCACAGCATAAAATAAAGAAATAAAAAAGGGCATACCACAACAGTCAATGCTGTGCAGAATTGCTTTGTCAAGGCCTAATGCTTTTCCTTCAAATTGAGATACAGCAGTTTTTCTGGACATGTGAGCTGTTAGCTGTTCTTCAGAGTCATTTCCACCTATAATACAGTCGCTGTGAGAGGTGCCCAATTCCACTTCTGGGGGATAGAGATTTTCAGCAATGCCTGAAGACTGGCCACGCAAGTCTCCCTCAAATCCACCAGGCTTGGACATGGACTTCCGATCTGCTGTTGCTTTTGCAGACTTTAAAAGCAGGGAAACAAGTTACATTGAATACAAAATAAATTCCATACTGTGTAAAAAAGTATACATTTGAACAGCCTGCTAGCTAAGATTCCCCCCACCCCATAACTTAAGGGTTAGGAAGTAACCCCTGAAACACATGCTGCTGTTTCGGCACCCTTCCCATTCTAATTACACAGTCAAATGCTGCAGTCCTTAAGGATAGGGGCCAGAAAAGCAGCTTTTATTGCTCAAGACTGGAGTTCTTTGTAGCAGACCGGTAGCACAGTGGAAGAGAATCATGGAACCACACTGGTACAATCACACTGACTGAATCAGCAGGATTAGGGTGCTATACCTATACCAATGAAGTTTTACTTTAATTTTTTTTATTTTTTTGGGGGGGGGAAGGTATCCTGTCTTTCTCTATAACATAATTCAAAATAGCTACCAGAATAATGTAACAGCATAGGCAGAGTGTTGAACTGGATGGGCCTTTGGCCTAATCCAACATTGGCATCTCTTATGTTCTAGGCAAGATCATCTTGAATTTTACTGCTAGATTTGAGTCTGGTAGCAAGATTTTCAGGATACAAGATTTTGAGAGTCAAAGTTCCCTTCATCAGATATGCAGAATACCGTTTGAGTCCAGTGGCACCTTTAAGACCAACAAAGTTTTATTCACGGTATAAGCTTTCATATGCTTGCACACGAAAGCTTATAACGTGAATAAAACCTTTGTTGGTCGTAAAGGTGCCACTGGACTCAAGCTTTGTTCTGCTTTTTCAGACTGACATCGCTACCCCACACCTGAATCTTTCACTTGATATGGTATCTGATGGAGCTTCGACTCTTAAAACCCATACCTCAAAAATCTCGTTAGTCTCTAAGACGTTACTGGACTTGAATCTAGCTGTTCAATTGCAGACTAACACAGCTATCCAGAGTTGTACAGTAATTCAGTGCCTGCATTCCAACTTTGATTTTGCACGGTTTCCTGAATCTCGGTAAAAATGTGCCTGGGGAAAAGCACACCAAAGTCCTAGAGCTACTTTGGAGGGAGCGCTGCTCATATATCTAACAGTTTTAACCTCCGTCAGAGAGAGCAAGGCTCAGATATAAGGCGTTAATAAAAAGGAGGCTTATGAGAAAAAGGTAACCAAAGCATGACCCTCACCATGGTTACAAGAGGTTTTTGCATGCACATGTCAATATCATTCCTCCTGTTCTCTGAAAACAAAGCGTTAATTAAATATAATTAAACCTATCAAGGTAAGAGGCCTCACAGGACATGAAGAATGGAAAAAACCACACACACACCTGCTCCTGCTTACTTTGTGTTGCTAAGAGATAATGTTCATCATGTGGGTCCTCCGAATCACCTTGTGATCTTTGTTGCAGGGATGTCATTTTCTGCCCCACAATTCCAAACATTGCTGGATAAAACAGTGCCATTGGAGCCTAATTATGAGAGATGGGGAGAGCTGTAAAGAATTCCAAATTTCTGTTTATAGCCATGCCTACTTATAGTGAAGGTAAAGGTTTCCCTTGCTCGAAAGCCAGTCGAATCCGACTCTAGGGTTGCGGTGCTCATCTCCGTTTCCAAGCTGAAGAGCCAGCGCTGTCCGAAGACGTTTCCGTGGTCATGTGGCCAGCATGACTAAATGCCGAGGTGCACGGAACGCTGTTACGTTCCCACTGAAGTGGTACCTATTTATCTACTTGCGATTTCTTGCTTTTGAACTGCTAGGCTGGCAGGAGCTAATGGGAGCTCAGTCCGTCATGCGGCACTCAGGTCTTGAACTGCTGAACTACCGAACTTCCAGCCTGCAGTTCAGCGTCTTAACCACTGAGCCACCGCAGCTCCTTATACCTACTTGTACTTGGCTCAAATACTAAGCAATCTATTTTAGATCCACACATTTTTGTTCCAAATGAAACTAAGGAGTCAGAAGCACACAAATATTTGACATTTTAGTTTTTAAAAACTGGCTACATCTCACCTCTTATCACTGTGCATCTTTTAAAGATTACAGCCATTAAAATTATTAAAAGGAAGATCGAATGACAAAACATTTTAACTTAGCTGGTAAAAGTTATCCTCACTTTTTCTACAGACTTTCCCAGCTTTAAACTGTCTTCTGAACGGTGTAAAATATTAATCTGTTACCTGTAATTTTTCATCTCCCAGCCGCAACTGATACAATAAGGCAGGAGAATCTGGGTGGCGAACCTGGAACTCATGATCTTGCAATCCAGATAAATCCTGATTGTAAAACACAGACACATTATGAAAGCTTTAACAGACGTCTGTTTGCTGTCTTTATCAGCTCATAAACTGGTATAGGAACAACCTCACCCATATATGTAAATTTTGGCTTTCTCCCAGGTTCCTTTTTAAATTCACAGCTATACAATGTGCATGGAACTTAATTCCAAAAGGAAGCAGATAACGTGGTGTTATACAAAGTTCTTGCAAAAACACAAACAGAATACTCAGGCACCCAAACTGAACTGCTGGCTCAGTGAAAAAACAGAGAGCTCTTTTCTGAAAAACTTCAGCAACCTTATAAATTCTATAATCTGCTTTTCCAGCTGCAGCAATGAAAACACCTGTTCTTCCTGTGTCAAAATATTATATTTAAGCTATTCATGTTAAGGGGAACAATTGTTTGCCCTTCCGAAATATGAATACTATACTTCAAAACACTTAGAAAATCCCACGCTCCCAGAACAAAATGATAGCCTTGCTGGATGAAGCCAAAAGTTCATCTAGTCCACAACTATACTTCTGGCAGTGGCTACTGAGGTCTACCTTAATGTATCTAATTATATTTAATCCAAGCTTCCCTTTCACAGCATGGAAAGGGGATAATATTGATAGTACATGTTTGTGTGTGTGCACAACATATCCAGTAACTACGATGAAAGTTATACTTTGATCACTTCTTGTCTCCTTGTATGAGCTTCCGGATGATAACATTTCAGCTAAAACTATAAGATGCTGAAGCAGACTCTCCTTAGTACCGTTTCTGAAGGGAGGTCATAAGGAAAGTATGAGAGTGACAGGTACCCAATAATTAGTGCCCCCAATGACTTGCAACCATAGGCAAATGTTGAGAGAACTACTCTCAATGAAGTTATCTAATCTCTTTTAATACCATCTATGCTATTGGCCACAAACCTTTGGGCAAACAAATGATGTAAGTTAATTATGCTCGATGTTAAGCAGTTTCCTCCTGATGTCAAGTAGAACTAACAGCCAATCAATTTCATTGGGTGTCCACACAATCTAATATTTTGGGACACAGAAAACTTTATTTATTTTTCTTTATTAAATCCAACCTGTTATACCACCCTTCCCTGCAAGCAGGGCTCAGGGCGGCTTACATCAGAACAAACACAATAATAATCCAATTAAATGACATTAAAACTGCTAAAAACAACATATTACTTAGGGGATACTTTACATTGTCAAGATGATGAGAATTTGAAGTAAATTTCTCTCTGTTCAGCATCTCCACACAGTTTATAAACTATCACTGTTCATGAAGTATCTTCTAGTTTGTTTCTTAATCCAAAAGCTGATTTTGTTAAGACTGTCAGGTTATCTGCTGAGCTCATCAGCACCTGCTACAGGTGTCCACACTTCAGAGATTAGGTGGGAGGCTACTAGTGATGGACTCTTTTCTGACTTTTTTTCAACAAAAGCATTTGATGGGTTTTAGTTTACAGATGGCTTTAGTTTTACCTTTGGTAAATCTATTGTGGTTTTGTAAAAAAAACAACTGATATTGGATTTATGCAAAAATGCATTCCACCCTAGAGCACATCTATATTATACTAATTGGGTCTGAACTCTACCTATGTCCAGGAGCCTGGCTCCAAGTTGGTAGTTGGCCAAAGGAGAAGAACAGGGGATGAGTCATCATCTCCAAGCATGGAACACTCCAGTGCTTAGAGACGCAAATGGCTCTGGTCATACTGAAACAAAAGATTTACCAGAAGGCTAGATTGTATTTCTTCCTTTTGGGTCAGGGAATTGGGAATGACTGCAGCAAGGGATGCTCTCCCAAGGGGAAATTATAAATTTTCTGGACACGACGAAGAAACACTCTTACTCTTATATTTTAGTAATTTTGCCTCAAGCGATGAAGGACTAAGCCTTAAAAATGGAACTCCATCGTGAATATGTGTTGAAGAAAAACGGGGGAAAGCCTCAAATTCTGAGAACTAAGGTGATGGAGGCTTTTAAATGCTGCAGCTTTTAAGGGTAGGGCATGTATAGAGTTGGGGTTTAAAGGGCAACATGTTACACAATTCTGGCCTGATGCTGGTACAGACCATTCTGATCTCTGTACCAACACCACACCCAATTTGGTCCTACTTCCCAAAGAGCAGTAAAAGGAACAAAAAGTGGTAAAGCTCACCATCCCTAAGTGTGACAGACTGTCCCCTGTGCTAGCTAGTATAACAAAGCATGAGTTGTGGCAACTACACAGAGCCTTTAAATGGCAACTCAGTAAAGAGTGGTGGAAGTAAAAATCCTTTTAGCAGAAGATAACTCTTCCACATTAGTTGGTAGCAGAGGACAATTCCCAGAGACAAGTTGGTATACTGAGAGGAAAGGGAAGGCCACAGAACTTGCTGAGCTTCTGGACAAGCGATAATGGGGCTTGCAAGACCATTTCCTGACAGTACTATTAATCAAGGTGGATAGCCGTGTTAGTCTGTCTGTAGCAGTAGAAAAGAGCAAGAGTCCAGTAGCACCTTAAAGCCTAACAAAATGTGGCAGGGTATGAGCTTTTATGAGTCACTGCTCACTTCTCCACATACAGCTAGAATGGGTGGCCATCTGTCCTATTTATTGGAAAGTGGAGTGATTTCAGATGCCAAAGACATTAGCAGGCCAGTGACAATAACAGGTGAATAACAATAGCAGACATTATTGGATTTAGGTGAGATATGAAGAGGGGTAATAGGCGTGGAGAAATCACCACTGGTAATGAGACAGGAAACCTAAGACTCAATTCAATCCAGGTGGATGCAGTGTCTTGAGCTTCGTTATCAGTTGCAATTCAGCAGTCTCTCTTTCTAATCTCCCTTTCAAATTCCTTTGTGAGAGAACTGCTACTTTTAGGTCAGCAACTGAATGCCCTGGAAGGTTAAAATGTTCCCCCACTGATTTTTGAATGTTGTGGTTCCTAATGTCCAGTGAGGGAACATTTATGCCCACCACCCTATGTGAGAATTCCAAAGATGCCACAGGCTCAAAAAGGTTGTGGCCCCCTACACTAGTTTGTCACCAACCAATATCCTTAGGGCAATGGAACATAGAGAGAGATGAGCCCGGCACCTGGGTTTTAAGTTTACCTGGTCTAAATGGCAAAATGTCTCTTTTAAGTGCTGAAGAAGAAGACAGCTTACAGGTTTACAATCCCAAACGAGCCCAATTTTGGGTGTGGAGGTATTTGTGTATTTCCTGCACTATGCAGGGGGTTGAACTAGATGACCTTGGAGGTTCCTTGCAACTCTATGATTCTATGAACTTTTTTCAAAAAGGCCTATTAAATATGAGCACCCAGGATTACAACTTCAGTTATACCAAGTCTTGCTATGCCAGCATGTATGTGTTTTATATAAGCCACACCATCATTTTGCCAATACAAAGTTTTAAGTCTCTTTCACAAGCCTTGCATGAAAGTCCTCAGGGATAAGGTACATTATTACCCTGTATAGAACTCCTAGACCTAGAGATTGTAACGGCCTATTAAGATTTTGTTCCCACTCTGTGATACCTACCTGGTATTACGATGTGAAACACCATCTTCAACACAGCAAACACTGGTCTTCTGATCTCCCACATCAACAACACATGCACTACCTAAGCCACTTCCAAAAGTAGCACAGACAGATTCCTGATGCACCACTATTCCTAAAAACAGAAAAGGGGGAAGGTTGTAATGTACATCACTACTTTGCCAGGTGATCTAGACACGTTTTTCATGTCCAACACAGCTGAACACACTCCGTGTTTTATAAAACTTTGAGGAAAGATGTGTTTCTGAGACAGCATTTTGTATTCCAAACAAGGAGAGACAAAGGTGTGTATTTCTTTACTATCTGTATTTCTTGTAAATCAACTTGTAACTGATAATAGTAAAAAAAAAATATTCACAGCTTCTCTGTTTAATAGTTTGATTTTTAAAATCTGTGGTCCACAACCTCCCAACTACCTGTTCAGTAAACATATAGAAACCTTGCTTGCTGAGGAACAAGCCATGGGTGGGGAGAATCATAACTGGACCTGGATCTCACTTTTCCTGCCACACACAAAGCAATCGATGGCTCCATGAATGCAAACTCATTGTGTTGTTCTTGTACTAATCAAGTGGGGGAAATGCACACATTTGTCCCTATCTGCACTACTGTGGTACTCATACACAAGCCACATCTACGAGGCAGCACTGCAGAGGAGCAACTCCCACAAGACTCAGTCCATGATGCTTTCACATCTAATAGTGTATGGTTTAACCACCATTATGTCATAAATCTCATGAGCTGTACAATATGAATGCAAACTCATTGTGTTGTTCTTGTACCAATCAAGTGGGGGAAATGCACACATTTGTCCCTATCTGCACTACTGTGGTACTCATACACAAGCCACATCTACGAGGCAGCACTCCAGAGAAGCAACTCCCACAAGACTCAGTACATGATGCTTTCATATCTAATAGTATATGGTTTAACCACCATGATGTCGTAAATCTCATGAGCTATACACGTTTGTTCACAGTAATCTTTTTCCATGCAACTTAGGTGAGAAACTATCTGTGAGCCAGCTGTATGAAAGACAGTTAAGTAGGTTTTGGCCATTATGGCCTCAGAAACAATCATGTTGTTCCAAAACTGTGAGTAGTTTTTTAAAAACAAAAGTGGCCATAATACTGCATGATACTTATTTCACAATGGTTCAGTTTTGACAGATAAAAAGAAGTATACCATCCGGTGATGCTGGGCTACAATCAAAAAGGTCAGAAGTCTCATGGGATTCAAATTCAGAAACAAAGATCATTTGAAAAACTCTGCATTATGGCAGATGCTGCATTACTACCTGAGAAGCCCATCTTCATTAGGATCATATTTACCACTTCTTTCACGTGCTGTTTATTATAGATGTCTGGGATCAGTAAAATGCATCGGTAATACTGAAAAAAAGAGAAGAACCAAATTGGGATTCCCATTCTAATCCATCCCTCTTCATAAACATTGTCATGAGGTCTAGAAGAAGGCAACTGGAAGACGGTAAACTACTGGTTCACGGTAGAGTCAGTTTTGTTGTTTACATAGGGTTGGATCCAGACTTAACATTTCCACTCACTTAAAGCACTTCTGTCAGTGGAACAGAACACTCCTGCTGTCTCTCCTACTGCAGCCCACTGACCTCCTCAAAATCCTGTTCCTGAGTCACTGGGTGGGGACCCTCAAAAACAGCCTGAGAGTCAAATCAGGGGTTCGCAGTAGGAAGAGTGAAATGCTGAAAATTATCTCACCTCTTACATTAGTGGAAAATTTAGTGCATCCAAATACATTTTACTTCAGGCAACAGGAACATTTGTGGAACATTTAAAAGGTTTTGAGGTTTCACAAATGCTTCTAAAAACACCCAAATGGTCTTAATTCTTCCACTCAAACTACCCCACATTTTTTCTATTTCTACATATTATGATGTGAAAACTGTTTCATTTACCCAAGGTTTTGGTAGGTTTTAGTTTGCAAATGGTTTTCAGTATCTGCAATGGTGATGTGGCTTTTTGACGTGATTTTGTTTTTGTTTAGAAAGTTTTTTTAATTTGATCACAAGATGCTCTAGATATTAACACAATGGAAGGGTGGGATTTAACTATGTATATTTCATAATATAATTTAACAAAATACAATGTTAAAAACATTAATCAAAAAATATAATAATAATATGCAAGTGCATCCGAATACATTTTACTTCAGGCAACAGGAACATTTGTGGAACATTTAAAAGGTTTTGATGTTTCACAAATGCTTCTAAAAACACCCAAATGGTCTTAATTCTTCCACTCAAACTACCCCACATTTTTTCTATTTCTACATATTATGATGTGAAAACTGTTTCATTTACCCAAGGTTTTGGTAGGTTTTAGTTTGCAAATGGTTTTCACTATCTGCAATGGTGATGTGGCTTTTTGACTGAAGTGAAATGTTGCAGTTTTAATGTGATTTTTTTTTGTTTAGAATGTTTTTTTTAATTTGACCACAAGATGCTCTAGATATTAACTCAATGGAAAGGTGGGATTTAACTAAATATATTTCATAATATAATTAAACAAAATACAATGTTAAAAAACATTAATCAAAAATATAGTAATAATATGCTTGCTCCGCCCCCAATCCGTCCCTCTCCTGGCCCAAATCCTCTCGTGTGACCGGGGCCAAACAGCAGCAGAAACTGTAAAGGAAATCAACCAATCAGTGCAGCAATGAGAAGGAATTATAGAGAGTGACTGCCACAATTGTAAAGAAGTTGTGTGCCCCCTCATAATTATTTCTTAATAAATGAGGGAAGAGTTTCAATAGGTGACCTCAGGAAGGACAGGTGTGCATGGTTATAATGGCCAAAGCCATCATAGTGGTAAGAATCTGGCAGTCATAGTTGTATTCAGCTGTAGCTCACCTTTAAATCCTTAAGAGGTATTTCTAAATATTTCTGTATTGCATGTGACCATATAACTTCAAGATCGGCTAGGACTGCAGTAAGGGAGCCACCAGGCCCTGAATGAAGGTTCAACTGTCCTCGTCTAATAGGCCAGTGAACATTGTAACAATCCAAAGGGTTAACATATAATGCCTGAAAAGGAAAAGAAACTCAGCTTAGTATCTCTTTCAAAGGTAATCTATTTTAAAGCGCCTAGATGTGCAGCCCCATGGCTTTTAGATTATCAGCTGGTTCTATATTGCTTATAAATTTGTTCTGGCTATCCCTCTAAATTCAGAATTCATTTTCTGTTTATTAATAATCAGAATCATTTTCTTCATAGCCTAATGACGAATCCTTATACTCAAATTGGGCTTAAACCAATAGGTGAGAAAGTGACTACAATGGTTCTTTTCCCTTCTTTAAAAAAATCTACAGTAAAGCTATTTTGGTAACTGAGAACTGTATAAACAATATGAATATTAAGAAATGCTGGGTCAAGCCTGTGGTGTGCGTCCCCCTCTCTTACACAATTTGGCTCTCATGATTCCACATCAGCATTCATGCAATTTATCAACATTAACTATTGACACACTTTTATGCTGGCCAGATTTAAAGTTTTATCAACTACATTAATGACAAGAAGATGTAAAATATTCTAGCCCATTGTAGATTTTGTCCCTGCTCATGTGTTTGATTGAATCACTGGCTAGTGTATTGTTTCACTGTAGATTTTGTAGTCAAGCACACCTGGATTTACTAGAACATATTTTGGTTGATAAATATCTGTTCTCTGAGCAGAAGGTTCTTAAAATGTATTAGCTAGAATTGACCAAAGAATCAGTGTACAAGTAGGTAAGTTTCTGTCCTCTGCTATGAAAATATAGGCTGAGATAACGGTGTGTATAATTCTTTATTAATTGTCTGATGTACTAGGATGAGTGATATATGTAGCTATATGATTGTAGGTAATTAATTAACATATTTGTTCTGCTTCTGTATGGCTCTTGGGCCATAATAAAGACTGACTTGATTTAAATTGGTTTTATGTGAGCCGCCCTGAGCCTGCTTCAGCGGGGAGGGCAGAGTAAAAGTTAAATAAATAAATAAATAAATAAAACACGAGTCCAAATTGTGGTAGGTCACATACAACAAACATGTTGTACTAGCATTTGGGTTATTTCTTCCCTCCTCTCAGTATCCATCTCTGCTTGATTTCTTTACTTCAGCCTATAAACAGCTACTTGCCTGGGAACCAACAGCAAATAAGAATTACCTCCAGACGGTCAAGCAGCAAATACTTTTTAAATCTCAGAAATTTATTTTTTACCCTTCAGGCCATCCATTTTGCTATAGATCATTTATCTAGTTGGACTCATAAACATGTCTGGAGACAAGTGACTGTGACCAGCTCCTTTATATACTATAAAGTGGCTCAAGTGGTTAAGATGCTGAACTGCAGGCTGTGGAAGGTCAGTAGTTCAGCAGTTCGAGACCTGGGTGCCGCATGATGGAGTGAGCGCCCATCTCTAGTTCCAGCTCCTGCCAACCTAGCAGTTCGAAAGCAAGAAATTGCAAGTAGATAAATAGGTACCACTTTGGTGGGAAGGTAACAGCGTTCCGTGCGCCTTGGTGTTTAGTCATGCCGGCCACATGACCACGGAAACGTCTTCGGACAGCGCTGGCTCTTCGGCTTTGAAACGGAGATGAGCACCGCAACCCTAGAGTCGGATTCAACTGGCTTTTGAGCAAGGGAACCTTTACCTTTACCTTACTGTATATGATCACAATTCACCTTTTAAAATGCACATGCCTGTGAAACTGTTAAGTCAGTCAGCCATGGTATGATGCTAGATTTCTTAACAAAATGAGAAAGTCCCTACCTCTTCTCCAATGAGATATGCTGGATGATGGGTTGTGTTTGTCCATTTGGTCCCAGAACTGTGATCTAAAATAGCAGGCCTCATCTGTCTATTGTAAGACCGGACCTAAAATGTTACCAACAAAAAAAAAAGGGGGGGGGGCTTTTCAGTCTAAAGCAATTATTCCTAAATTGAAGTATTATACCAAAGAAATTATCAACTAGAGCAGGGTTCCTAACACAGAAGTTGATGAGCCCAGATGAGCCTCTTGCAAAGCAGGGCTTCTGATGGGACAATGGAAACATTATTTCGACAGCAGATGTAGTCAGAAGCCACAGCACAAGGATCCTCAGCTGCAAAAGAAAAGTAAGCCGGCTGGCTGGAGCAGGTGTGGGGCCGATGTTGTAGCCAGGTTGCCCTGATATCTGAAAAGGGTAGCAAAGAATTCCTTTCCCTGTCGAAGCATTGCTGTACTGGACCAAGGACAATCTTGTCCAACTTAGTTTATAGAGAGAGATGGTAGGACGTAAGTATTTTAAATAAACTAATAAATATAAATGTGTGAGTATGGTTTTTGGTAGGTTCCACCTCTTCTGGCAGCCATTTTGTGGTTGTGCCCACTACCCTGCAGAGAATTTCAAAAGTGTCTACAGGCTCAAAGATATTGGGGACCACTGCACTACAGTCTGTAAGTGGGTTACCTGATCAGGTGATACTGGTATACGCCTGGCCCCATTTGACATCTTTTTGGACCATATTGCTTGATCAACCATTTTAAGGCCATTCTGTCTTTGTTCAGGACTTTCGGGTTTCTAAATGAAAGCAAAAAAAGCCATTAGTGCAGGGGGTTGGACTAGATGACCTGCCAGGTCCCTTCCAACTCTAACATTCTATGATTCTAAACATAGAAATCTCTCTCGTGGTTCCTATCATATATCTAAATGCCATGCTCTAGTCCCATCATATAGACAAAAAAATCCACAACCCACAGATACAGTAGACGTATCTTAAAACTAAAAAGTGATGGAGTGACCCCACAAAATGGAGAAGCAATGCCATTCACTAGTGCAGAGGTTGCAAGCAAAACAGCAGCCAAATTCTTAAGACACAGCTTCATGAAATCTTGATATTTTGGGTTGTCAGGGAAATCCCAAAGGAAAGGCCTTGGTAGTCACGAGGGGGAGTGAAATAATCCTGGGAGAGAAAACAGCAGTGTGTGTGGTGTGTGTGTGTGAAGAAAACGGTGAGAAGGAAGGAAAGAGAGGGGAGGCAGATGCCAGTGTGTGTGGTGGGGGTAGAGAAGTGGGAGTCAGTGTAATATCAGAAAATTCTTCCTATTCCGGAACAAATAGGGAGGGGAAAGCAGAGGCAACTGCAGAACGTGTGTGTGTGTGGGGGGGAGCAGAGGTAATTGGAGAACATGTGGGGAGAAGGCCAGTAAGGATGGGAGGGAGGATTTTTCCTTTCCAGCGAATCCTCATGGGTCCCCTGCTGATAAACTGGTAATACTAGAGCCTGTAGCCCACATGGGAAAAGATACTATGCTGCAGTTAAAGACTAATACAGTTTTTATATTATAACCTTTATCAACTGTGTCAACAATGTACAGAACATAACACACTTCTGCCACCTTGAAAAGGATCAAGGAAAAAGACAACCTCTGGACTTGCACCCTTTGTAGTGCTTATGCCTGCTTGGTTCTTAATATAACTTCTACACGAGTAGAGATGGGGCTTGAATCCTCAGACAGCCTCTCCCCACCTTGGCCAGTCAAGTTATACACCTGAAGGTCCCACCTTTCCCACTCCTCTCTTTCCAACATTGGAAAGAAAATAAACTTTTAGAGGTTGTTTTGGATGTGGCTGATTGCTACACCACCCATGTTAGTGAAGTAGCTTGGAACGTGGTTTGCTTTCCTTTGGGTTATTTGCTGCCCAGATTCCTCTTGGGTTTGGTCTTTTGTTTAGGCTTGTGTGAACTGGCATCCTCCCATCAGTCCTCTTTTTCGCTTCGCCTCTGATCTTCCTTTCTGAGTGGACCAATCTGCAGTGTTGTGGCGCTTTTAGGGACCAACTGTCTACGCATCTGTTTTCTCTGTTTCTGTTTTCAGTCTATTCCTATTTTCATTGCTCCTCTCAAGCTTGCAGACATATTTTGCTACTTTGTCGAAGATCCATTACAGTAATTTGCGTGGACTGCCACTCAGACTAGGAGTATTCCTTAAGGTGGGAGTAGAATTTACTCCAACAGCTCTCTTAGTGGTGATGAAAGGTTATTTGGCATAAATGTGGACTTAGTTTTGAAAACGGCCCACATTCACACTGACACACATGTTTGGTACATCTGCCTTTAGCTCACACGTAGTAACAGTATGGTTAATGCCCACAGCAATTTCCACGTGTGGTTGGGGTAGATGATGCAATACAAATGTATGTTGCTACGAAGGTCAAGGGTATTTGTACAATTCAGACACATGTTATGGGAAGCGTGGACAACTAGGCAGATTTAGGACACCAGAAGGATCGTGAAAATTGACAGAATGCAATCAGGCAGCTACTCCTTCAACTTAATACAGTGCTGAGGTATCTATGACTTACATTGAGTCCTTCTCTTAGAAGCCAACTGTCTTTGAATGTGAGTTGCCCTTGTTGTTTGTGTCTTCTTGCAATAACATGAGGAATGCTAACAGGAAGTGTGTCCGTAGCTCTTCCAATCTTTAAGGTCATTGAACCAGGATGTATAACGACAATAAAGTTGCACTGGATTTGCTGAAAGCAGACAAAAATTCAGAGCAAAATAATCTACAGAGGCCTAACTGTACAGTCCCCCTCTCATTTTTAAATCTTATTTTGTTCCACACCTCTTTAGTACTATGAATTAAATTCATTTAACCTTGGGCCACTATCAGCTAAATACAGAGCATAGCTGTTAATCTTTTAACAATGCTACCTCTTCTTTCTCCCTGCAGCTTCACATGTATAAGAGTGGTTTATTGTTTATATTTATAGACCACCTTTCAGTTATAACCATTTACAAGAAACACAAACCAAATCAATACACAACTACAATAATTTTTTAAAATAAAATCTAGCGTCCTACCGGGCACAGGGCTATCCAAAACTGGAAGGTCAGCCTATGGGTCTCCAACAGGAGCCATGCAAAAATCTGCATAGCCCTACCTGAATGAGCAGAGGCATGACCTAACCAGTCTTGGATGAGTTCCCCCCCCCCACTGAAGTAGAATACAATTTTTCCTCAAGCTAACTGCTGAGACATTGCAAACAATGTTTTTATCCTCACCTCTCCAAAAAGAGGAGGCCATGCCTGTTGAACCTCTAACAGAAGGCAGATCCACAGAATAGCAGCCACCAGAGAAAAGGAGCCAAACCAAAAATTTCAGTAGTAGCATAATAAAGTATATTATGTAGCTATAGCTTTTCTTTTCCTATATAGGCTGCACTACCTGCACTGATTCCTCAGTTTCTTTCTGCTTAGGGCCATGCAGACCTAGTTTGGAGCCATCTTCTGGAAAGACTGCAGTCATTTGCATACTATGTGGATACTAAGGTGTGCATTTTTGCAGGTCCGACCCACACTGGCACCATTTTCCTTACCCCAGCCCCCACAGCCATCCCCCCCCCTCCACACATGCACAAATGGAAGACTTTTAAAAAGTGGTAACAGCTAGATCACTATATTATTATTATACCTATCACCACAATCTACTAGATCCCAGCATCCATTTAAATGTGAAGGTGCACATTCCCCTTCATAACTTCATAAAGAAAAGTGCTAGCAATGTACTTATTTTCAGTACTGAAAGCTTGGAACTAGTAGGTCCTGGTGCTGTATCTCAGTTTTTAAAAAAGCAATCTGGTGGAAGGGGTGCATGCCAGAGTCAGGAAAGTGTGTGAGAAATTGCTCTGGGAATTCAGGGGCTTGCCTTGCAGTGGCTTCCTTCCTTTCTCCAAGGTCGGGGACAAAGGGTGGCACTAGGGGAGCAGCAGTCCAGGAGGCACGTGCTGGAGTGTGGAGTGCCTCAAGGGGCAGTGCTCTCCCCGATGCTATTTAACATCTATGTGCGCCCCCTTGCCCAGATGGCCTGGAGGTATGGGCTGCGGTGTCACCAATACACTGATGACACCCAGCTCTATCTAATGTTGGGCATCCAGACGGACTCCAGTCCTGAAGATCTGGACCGGGCGCTACAGGCCGTGGCTTGCTGGCTCAGACTGAGTCAGCTGAAACTGAAACCAGCGAAGACGGAGGTCCTGTGTACGGGTCGGAGCAGTTTGTGGGCGGGGACCCCACTCCCGACATTCGACGGGGCACCATTGGTGCCAGCGCTGGAGGTTAGGAGTCTGGGAGTGCTCCTGGATTCCTCCTTAACAATGGAGGCCCAGGTATCAGCCACTGCTAAGTTGGCCTTTTACCATCTTCAGCTGATTAGGCAGTTGGTTCCCTTCCTTGACCGCAATGACCTGGCCACAGTGATCCACGTGATGGTCACCTCGAGAGTAGACTACTGTAACGCTTTCTATATGTGGCTGCCCTTGTCGCAAATTCGGAAGCTGCAGCTAGTGCAGAACGCCGCAGCCAGGCTGTTGATGGGCCTACCTAGATGGGAGCACATCCAGCCTGCACTGAAAGCACTGCACTGGCTGCCAATAGCATACCGATTTCGCTTCAAGGTGCTGGTG
>NW_015170932.1:6440-12569 GCF_001447785.1 Gekko japonicus | reverse complement strand
CGAATGGGATTCCCTCTTTAGTTGATTTCTACTTCCTGCATATAGAAAAATTGCATGGAGAAGCAGAAGAAGCCAAAGTGACCCCCCACCCCCAGCGCACTACATGATAAATGTTTTCTTTTTGTTTCTTCCTATGACGAGGGAGCATATAAACACGGGACACCCGCACACCCAAAGCGCAAGTGGTACAGTCTTAGGAAACTGACCGCTTGCTTCTTAAATCGGGCTCCGGTAGGGAGGGAGTGGACGATGCTATTCTACCGCGTGAGGGGTGAAAGCATCCCTTTGAAAGCCTGCGCTTCCTCCATCTGCAGAGGAAAGAGAGGCGAGACCGGCATAGGGGGTCCTCTTCCGCGAGGAGCTTCCACGCCTGCGCATGAGCGTCTCGCGAGGGGCGGGCCTCACCTCCTGAAGGGATTCGGGAACGGCGGCAGGGACGATGGGCCTCTTGGCACCGCGCTGCTCCCTCTCCTTGTCGCGCTCCTTGTCCTTCCCATTCTCCGCCGCCGCCGCTTCCCCCTTCTCGGCTTGAGTCATTCGCGTTTCCTTTCTTCCCGGCTGTGGCTCGGGGTGCCCGGGCTCACGCGGCCTCGGAGCCCACTCAGAGAGACTGCAAAGGGTTGGCGCTGGCGGCTCCTCCCCGAGGAGGCTGGACGAGGCCAGGCCGCCCGCCCCCTTCGCTAAGCACGGACGAGTCTGTGTGGCGTTCCGTCCTCGGTCACTAGAACGGAGTTTGCAGCAAAGGTCGCGCCGCCTCAGTTACCCCCCCCACCCCCCAAGCCTTTCAAGCTGCTTTTCATTCCAGGAATAACAGTCCGAGCTTTGGTGCACGCGTCTGCAGCTGCAACCGACTTCTCCAGGGACCTGGCACACCCTATTCTTTACTCCATTAGCTCCTGTTTTCTCATTATCACAATAGTTTGTGCACTGCATGGCAAGAAAATCCATGTAATTGCCTTTTACCGAAAAGTAAGTAAAGGTAAAGGTTCCCTTGCTCGAATGCCAGTCGAATCCGACTCTAGGGTTGCGGTGCTCATCTCCGTTTCAAAGCTATAGAGCCAGCGCTGTCCGAAGACGTTTCCGTGGTCATGTGACCGGCATGACTAAACACCAAGGCGCAGGGAACGCTGTTACCTTCCCACCGAAGTGGTCCCTATTTATCTACTTGCAATTTCTTGCTTTCGAACTGCTAGGTTGGCAGGATCTGGAACTAAAGATAGGAGCTCACTCCATCATGAACCTGGTCTGGAACTGCTGACCTTCCACAGCCTGCAGTTCAGCGTCTTAATCACGTGAGCCACCACAGCTCCTTACTGAAAAGTAAGGTAAAGGTTCCCTCGCTAGAAAGCCTGTCGAATCTGACTAGGGTTGCGGTGCTCATCTGAGCCAGCGCTGTCCGAAGACGTTTCCGTGGTCATGTGGCTAGCATGACTAAACACCAAGGCGGACGGAACGCTGTTACCTTCCCACCAAAGTGGTACCTATTTATCTACTTGCAATTTCTTGCTTTCGAAAGTACAATGTCATTATTAGGGTGTTTTAAAAACAAAGAGATACTATTTGGCTGCTCTGGAACAATGCAGGCACTTCTTTTTGGGAAGGGTACTTTTGTTGCTTACACAGGAATTTACACATCAAATCCCGTTTTTGTATTTCAGCGTTGAAGTTTACTGAGGAAGAACATGCATTTGAAGAAGCACACATAACACTACAATAAATGTTATTCTTTATGGAGCCTCAAGGCTTGCTTGATTTGTATTGCATGTGTTACAACTTCTGTGTTGGTCTACAAATCTTAATAAAAAGGTATAGTTACATGATTTTATACACAGAGTTATAAGGAAAGGAATTCTTGTAGTTCTGTTTTAGAAATGGCACACAAACATGGTGAAAAATACTGTCCATTTCTAACATTGCCTTTCCAAAGTTATTTTTTCTCCTTAGTCTGCTGAGAATTGGACTTTTTATTAGTCACATCATACTATAAATTATTTTATTTATACCCCACCATTCTCCTCAATGGGAACCCAAAGTGGCTCACATCATTCTCCTCCATTTTATCCTTACACCAACCCTGTGCAATAAGTTAGGCTGAGAGTGTGTGACTGACCCAAGGTCACCCAGCAAGCTTTCCATGGCATGAGTGGGGATTTGAACCTGCGTCTCCCAGATCCTACTCTGACATTCTGGCTTTAAAATTACAAATACACTTAAGCTATTTACAGTGCAATCCTAGACAGAGTTTTTGTTGTTGTTGTTCAGTCGCACAGTCGAGTCCGACTCTTCGCGACCCCATGGACCAGCTCCCGCCAGACCCTCCTGTCTTCCGCCATCCTTTGAAGTTTGCTCAGTTCCATGTTCGTTGCATCTATGACACTGTCTAACCACCTAAACTTACTAACCTTAACAGAAGTGTATAACTCCATTTAGGACTGAACTACTAGTGCCATCCTCTCTTCCACTACTAGGTGGGGGATTAGTAGAGAAACAGGCTGCTTTAAAGACAAGAACACACACTTTTATGCCAGTTACAGCTTTGTCACGGCTCAGGTGGGGTGTCACCTGACTCCGCCACCACTCTGGTTCCAGGCTCCTTTGAGAAGGCCAAGCACCCTCCCAGGCCTTTCAGACCTCCCTTTTAGCCAAATAATAGGTGTGAGGACCAGGCAGAATGAACACTGAAAATAATTTATTTTATAGGAGGTCAAACAAACAAGGTGCAGAATTATAACAGTAAGTGGGTGAAAAGAAATCAAATGCCCTAACGCGTCTAAATATATACTGTCCCTAGCTCACTATCTCAAGTGGTCTTAGACTACTCACCCTTCCCTCAGGATGAGGGTCTCTTCCCCACAGCAGCCTCCGTCCCTTCTGGCTCTGTTCCCTGGGAAGAAGAACAGCTTTCCCTGTTGTACCAGTTATTTTATTCCCCAGCCCTCTTCTTCCCTATTGGTCAAAATCGGCGCCAAAACTTCCCAAGGCCGCCTGGGGTTTGTAGGCCCAGCCTCCCCTACTGCTAGCCAGGCTCCCTAGGCCTGCTAGGCCGTGCTTGCACAGCCCAGATCATGACAAGCTTCAAAAATATTTTTTTTTAAAAAAATCTCTGTGCTAAGGCTGGCTCTAGCTGTGATATAGACAGATGCATTTCCAACCCCATTTGCCAAGACAATACAAATACAGAGTTGGTTACTTTCAAGGGTGGATAGATGAGACCTGTATAGCCCAGGCTAACCAGATTGCAAAGGCTAAGCAGCGTCAGTCCATGGCAAACCACCTCTGAACGTCTTTTGCCTTGAAAACCCTATGGGGTCACTGTACGTCAGCTGTGCCTTGATGGCACTTGCCACCACAGATGAGATTTTTAAACATACCACATTTATCAAAGCTGACACATACGTCAGCTGTGCCTTGATGGCACTTGCCACCACAGATGAGATTTTTAAACATACCACATTTATCAAAGCTGTTTTCCTCCATGTTGGAGCCAACTAGGGAAACACAGGTGGTCTCCACATGGGGTGGGGTTTGTGTGGTTTGCTGGAGCGGCTGCAGATAAAGTACAACAGCAACAGGACTCCCACATGGCAAGTTTCCCTGCCCTAATCCCCCAGAAGTGGTCATCCCTCTCCCCTGAACCACCAGGGCTTTTCCAGTTTTGTCTTTTTTTAAAAATCGGCACTAGAATATCACTATACTGATACACCATTGTCACAATAGGTGTGACAGGTTCCGAGAATTCCCAGCTTTCATTAAAAAGTCTCTAGACTCTTCCATTGCAAAGACATGCCTTTCTCTCTAGAGGCCTAACTGTTTATTTTAATGAAAGCTGAGAATTCAGATAACCTAGACCTATTGTTACAATGGTAGGCTGCTATAATAGTATAGTGCTGATTTTTCAAAAGTAAGGAAGCCTTCTCAGAGAGGGAAGGATATAGTTGCCATGGGGACAGAGTTAGGGAAAATGGCTGCCGTCTGCATGGTGAAGTCCAAATGTTGCCACCCACACAACAGCTTAACTGTGATCTTTCTCAAAACCTCAGAGCAAAGCTGATTTAATGAGAAAGATCAATGAAAAGTCAAGAAAAAACACTACTTCACACTGGATAGATAACCCATGCAGAAAAGACCACAGTATAAATGACCCAGGGCCACCTGTAGGGGACAAATGGAAGCGAAATTGTCCTCTCAGAATCCACATTAATGTTTTGAGGAAAACACAAAAACAACCTTCAAAAGAGTCAGAAGAGAAAGGCTCAAAAGTGAGCTAGTTCTAAGCTACAAAGAATAGCCATACTCACATGAAACCAAATGCTACAGAGCAGCAAGAGTAGCAATAAATGCACTGAGAAAACAATAACATTTTGTTGTGTATCAAATAGTGACATTAACAGTTCATAAAATGCAGTATTTCTGCAGTTTTATGGCAAGATGATTGAGGAGTAAGAATGAGATAAGAATGATTATAGCACACGTACATTTAAAATTCAATTTCGAACAACTCAGGCTTGTGTGGCAACAGGAATGGGTTCAGATCAATAATGCCTTTAGGACCTGTAGAACCCTCTGAAAGCTGCTTAGTGGCTATCAACATCTAACGAGGCTATCCATTGCTTTTTCAGAGGCTCTCCAAGAGGCTATCCATTGGGTTTTTTCATGGGCATAATAAGTGATCTTTCAAATAGTCCCCCCTCCCTTCTAAATAAAAAAAGATTCAGAGTCTGTATTTTGTAAAGCTATATATTTATAACTTTACAGCTAAAACAAAAGGTTCACAAACTATACAAAAAGGCTTAAGACACGGTAAAATAGGTGCAATTAATTTAATAGAACTGCATTTCGGTTATACTGGATCCTGGAAAACGGAGTTCCCAGCATAACTTCATTGTTCTGCTAGTTTGCAGAGCAGTGTTTCATTTAGACGTACATATTCACAACCTGCAGACTCATTTGGTCCAGCCCTCAAGAGGTCTTCTCAATCTTGCAGATATGTATGTCCAGTTGCCTGCCTCTTAGAGCAGGCGTTTACCTATGGATAAATTGACATTTTAGCCATGATAAAGCAAAAAACATCACTTAAAAGAACAGTTTCAGGACCATAAGATGTATTCTATTAGTTCATAATGCAAAAGCAAGGATGCTGGCTGGCATCTACCGAAAAACATATCTCACCAAATGTGCAACACTGATATCCAATCTCTAAAACCCTAAAAAGGACACAGATCAGGGTACGCTGAGGACCACCTCTGCCTCCATGCACCCGCCCAAATCTCGTCAGAGGCCTTGCTGGGAATTTACACCCATTTGCAAAAGTTAGATTGGTGGCCATGAGGGTCAGGTCCTTCTTTGGGGTGCCCCTTCGTCTGTGGAACACCCTCCTCACCACTTCATGCCCGACAGTACTGGTGTTCAGTTTTAGACATCAAGTAAGCATAGTATTCTTTTCTTGGTTTTTTATTTATTAGCTTTGTTGCATGTAGGGGCAAACGCTGCTTATTTTATTTTATTTATTTATTTAATTTGTACCCCGCCCTCCCCGGAAGCAGGCTCAGGGCAGGTTCTGTGTTGTGGTTTTATTGCATGATTTGCTCCAGCTGCTGCTCAATCAGATCTTGTTCACTGTGCTGTTTTTACCTTCTACTGTTTTGAAGCTTACTGCTCTTTTATTCTTGTAATATTTCTTGCCTGTTTTTTGTCTGTCAGTCACAATTTGTTTTATTTTTATACACTGCCGTAAGTATTTCAAACAAGAAGGTAGATTTAAATCAATGATGTAAAGAAAAATGTTACTTAGATGCCTCTGAAACAAAATACTGTTCTACTTTGTTGCTAGAACTATAACATTTACCGGATTTAAAACTGAATAAAGCCTTTATACAAACTCAGAGGGTACACCAAGTTTTTCTAATATTTCAACTTATCATCTAAAATAAGGTAAAATAAGGTTCTCATAGGGAACACTGACCTGCCCAGTATCAACTATGGGATAATTAGTCAGATAATTAGTATGGATAAAGTGAGGGCAAAAAGGATCATCCAGATGGATTAGTGGGTGACACTGGTGGTGACTTGTCAGTCCCTGGCCTCCATATCAAGCCATAATATAAGCACAAGAACTGTTGTGCTGTCTCA
>NW_015170932.1:0-6382 GCF_001447785.1 Gekko japonicus | reverse complement strand
TTGTTTTTTTGTGAGACACCTGTTATAGCTAAGACTTAAAAATATTAAAAGCTATTTTTTAAAAAAAATAACTTTTATCCACCCTGCAATAAGAATCTTGTTTATATATTATGTGGCTCCTCATTTCTCAATCTACTCTACTGAAACCAAACTACCAACAGTTATTTGAAATCTTAGGACACTGCATGACTGGATTAGAAGCCAAGGGGTATGCTTGATTTTCCATTCATGCATCTCTTCCTCAGTCTCAATGCCTATTTTAGGTACACTATTCCACTCTGAATAAGAAAAACAAAGGACAGACTGGCTAAGTTTTCATTTAACTACGTTAAAATGTACAATTATTTACAAGCATTTTCATTATTTTTGTTACTCTGAATTTGCAAGAGAAAGAAATGGTGTATCAGTTCTCAAATCAAACTAAATCAAAAAACTACATTCACAGACTTGCATGATAAAGCATGAGAGACTGTACCTTCCTCATCCACCTCCACCCATTGGTGGTGGAGCTGGGCCTCCACCAAGGTGTTTTATTTGACCCATTCTACGGCGAGGAAATCCAGGAGGTCTAAGGAAGGAACACAGCAAAGAAATTAACAACAATTCTATCTCCAAGAGCATTCTGAAAATCATACTCGGATGCAACACTGCACTATAGTTACTCCTTCAATATAATTTACCAAGTAAAAGATCGTAGGATAGCTTCAATTATTCTGAAGTGTTTTGCAAAGTATGAAAGCTATGATTAAATCATATGCATAAAAATTGCTATCCGAATTCCTGCAAAAACACTGTTGCAAAGAGAACCATTCCAGTTTTCTCAATGACTCTCAATTCCCCATGACAAGAACTACAGAATTTACAAACATCCCTTTCCGCATATAAAGAAAAAGTATATAAGCCAAGGGGTAAAATTCCTATTTTTATCTACACACAATTTTTATATGTACAATTCTTTAAAAATAAGGAAGCACTTTACCAGCAAAGCCTGAAATACTCATACCTGAAACTGGAAAATACTAATAACTTTAAAAGCAGGGTGGGGCGCACGACCTCTACATATAAGATTTTCTATGAAGTTCACATGGCAATGAGCTTGGAAATTGTGAGCCATTCCCAAGTTGTATAAATGTTTAGCATGAAATACAGCCCTACTTCGCAAAACTTGCCTACCGTGAAAAATGGACAGATGGACAGCCTATCTGCAAAGGTCCTGGTTGTCACCAACAGTGCAACCCTAAGAATGCTTTCCTGGGAGTAAGCCCCATTGAATAGCCCCATGCTTGAGATTGCTATCCAAAGATTTTATATGTATGCAGAGGGGCAGCTCCTGTGCCAAACTTACCAGCAGGCTGGGGCAGGGCTGGAAGCACAAGGGCCCCCTTCTGGCAGCTAAGTGTTCCCTGCCCTCTATCAGCAGCAAGGGTGGGCCAGGAAGGAAGCTAAGCATGCTCCCTTGGTGAGGTCACCACCAACAAATTATTCGGAGGGCTGGAAGCTAAGCATGCTCCTTTGGTGAGGTCACCACCAACAAATTATTCCTTTAAAACACCGCAGCTGCTACTTCCACTGGCCAGCAAATGGGAGCCTACAGCAGCCATGGAGGTATTGGGCAAAGGAGATGGTCCTGCCTATTGGAAGCTCTGTGCAAGGGTTGTTCTCTCTCATGAGGAGTAGGCATGCCTCCCTTTAAAAAGGTTCATGCATGGGCCAGGGAGGAGTGGGGAAGACCTAGGGGAAGCCTTGAGGAAGCAGTCAAGGGTGGGTATTAACTCCTGCCCACTCCATGAGGCCAGTCAAACTGAAGCACTGGATGGGCTATAGGATCTCTGAAGTAGGAGCTCCAAAACTATACAATGCAGTGGGAAAAGACATGAGAACCAGAAGCTTGCTCCTGCTTCCCATCAAGTCTAAAAGTTACATGTTGTGATTGTGTATGAAGTAGACTTAAATATCTTCCACTTCTATCCAACATGAAGTGCATTACGTACATGGCTGTATACAGGGCTCTTTTTGTAGAAAACGCCCAGCAGGAACTAATTAGCATAATAGGCCACACCCAACAGCAGAAACTCATTACCATATTAGGCCCCACCCTGACAGCACAGCTCATTAGCATATTAGGCCACAACCCCATGTTACCAGAAGTGAGGTCATCCAGCCACACCCACCTTTTGCTTCTTATTCTGTTTACCTTGTTTGTTGTCAAGACCCAGGGCTTTTTTTGTAGCAGGAACTCCTTTGCATGTTAGGCCACACACCCCTAATGTAGCCAATTCTAACGAGTTTCTGCTGTTGGGTGTGGTCTATTATGCTAATGAGTTCCTGCTGGGCGTGGCCACCTCGGGAGCCAGCCGGAACTCCATTCCTGTGCTTTCCTGCCCAAAAATAGCCCTGGCTGTATATAACTTAAGAAGCTCCTTTTAACCAAGACAGAACAAGAGTTTCTCACAGCATGGGCAAATAACAGCAAAAAAGCCCCATACCCTCTTCCATCATCATATCCTGAGAAGGAGGAAGCTACATTGCCTCTTCTTGCCACATGTGGGTTAATGATGCTCTGGATACTAAAACAAAAGAATCAAAGTTAGCATTAAGCAAATGTCAAAAATCAAGTTTTTTTTCAGCAGGACTTCTGCAAGCTTAGTTAATGATGTTCAAGTACTACTGAGTAATCCTGTAGTATAAAGCTTGTGAAAAGCTTTACAATTCATTTGCTACTTTTAATTCTGAATCAAGGTTAACAAAATAATCCCTACTTTTTTTAATCAGCTGAACATTGAAATGAGAGTTGGTAAACTATTTACATTTGAAAAGAAATTTCGCATTATGAAAATTCAGTTTAAATTCAGGATTTACTCACAAACCCTGAAAGCCTCCTAAGATATATATCTTTTGTTACTTATCTGCAGAATCAAACTCAAGTACACATTGATGTTACCAGGGATCCACTTCCCAGATGTGTGATGTCTGTGTCAACTTCATCTTGGCTAAATTCACTTTGGCAACCATATTAGGCATTACCAATGCCATGCTTTGGAGGAGATGAGGTTAAGGCTCTCCTCAGGCAATGGTAACTGGTGCCCAAAACTTGGGGAGGAGACTGATTCACTGTTGGAACATCTGCATGCTTACAGCTTGCCAGAGGAGCTTGCAAAACCAGGCACCCACCAAGATCTAATTTCATCAGCAAGAACAAGTCTTCTGGAGTATAAAATCTAATTACCATAATAAAGCAGCCAGGTGGGCTTGACAGCTTTTACCAACCCTGCCTAAATGTCTTTTCCTAACCTGAGTGAGGCATGGATGCAGTCTCCACCCTGCCAGCCCTTTTATCCACTCTACCTAGATGCAGTCATGTTTTGTTACCTTTCTGGGGTAGTGATGCTCTGTATTCTTGTTGCTTGGGGGGCAACAGTGGGAGGGCTTCTGGAGTTCTGGCCCCGCTGGTGAACCTCCTGATGGCCCCTGGGTTTTGGCCACTGTGTGACACAGAGTGTTGAACTGGATGGGCCACTGCCCTGATCCAACATGGCTTCTCTTACATTCTTATGCTTCAGTACCTTTTAAATTCCTGTACCTCTATATTCCCCTCAATAAACTCTAAGCCTTGCTTTGGAAAAGATTTGGCTGTTTTGTGGTCACTGGGAGCCTAGTAGGCACTTTAAGCTTGTTTGCCCACTATCCAGGTAAAGATTATTAAATCACATCTTCTGCTCTCCCCCAATTGGTAAGTGTGTCAGTTTCCCAAGCTAGCCAGGCTCTGGAAGTGGAAAAAGGTTTCCCCCTGACACTGAGCTTAATTCTCCCAAACTGGTGGCAGTTCTGGGTGAATGTCCTGAACCCAAGTCAGAGAGTCTGTATCTGTCTAAGAACACATGTGAAAGGAAGCAAGTGTGGTAACATTAAGACTCAATTCATAACTTCAAACATATTTATAATAGGTACAACACCACATATTTATTGCAAATTACTGAATTATGGATAACATTTCAAAACATAAGACTATTAAGGTTTTATTCCAATCAATAAAGACCTAAGGATGTTTTGTATACAAAGGAGTTCCCATAGGCACAAAAGAATGTCCCATTCAAGACAACACAGGTGACCACTACACATGTGTGTTATTATTGACAGCTCAATAAATATTCCAGTGGAGCTCTCAGCACAAATGGACATCTTGTAGGGAGCTATCCCCAACAATATGGGGAAATGTGCGTATAATGGGAATGCCATGGTGTTCATCTGAGTACCTGTGGAACTCAGGACTGGCCTCTACACAAAGAAATATAAATAAATGGGGAGTGTTACTGGAGAAAACATTTGATTTCCTAGTGGCTTTACTCTGAAAAATTCTCAACCCTTGCTTGTTAAAAAGTCAGTATTTACTGATTAGATTAACTAATGGTGTTCCTTGGACAGCAAAGGTGACAAACAAGCAAGTATTGGAGCACATAAAACCAGACATGTAATGGGAAGGGAAAAAAATCACAAAACTGTGACTGACTTATTTCGGCCATGTCATGTGGAAGAACTCACTAGAAAAAGCAATTATGCTTGTATTGGTTAGCAGCAAAAGAAAACTGGGCCACCAAAGAACACAATGGCTAGACACCATAAAAGTCAACACCAACCTGAGCATGGAACAACTCCAAGAAACAGTACAAGATCAGAAAACGTGGAAAGAGCTGGCCCACAGAATTGCCAAGAGTTGGACACGACTGAATGGCTAACAACAACAATGGGGGGGGGGTTCCCCTTTCTCTAGCTTTGGGGAACACATTTTGCTCTTAACTCAGGACAGGCAGGATATAATTTCATCTAATGCAAACTGCTCTTCCAATGAGAGATTTAAGAATTAGGTCCATTACAACACATAGGCGCTCTGTCACTGGGTTTAATTAGCTGCTGTTTATACCCTCCTGTTATTCATTGCATGTATATTGTAACATCTGGTCTTCAAAATGACTCGGGGAGAACTGAGCAAGTTCTTAAATTAATGCAAAATATGCTTTAACTAAACAACAATAGTTTTACTTACTACAGAATCACAAAGTCTACTACTCCCCAAAACAATTCCGTTATAGATGAAATGCTCCAAGAACTCCGACTATCCAACACTCGACCTGTAATATAAAGGAATAACCATGGATTGATACTATTTCACAGCCATAAGTGCTTTTCATTATGCATAAGAGGTATCGGTCACAGAACATGGGCATTTTTGTAGCGTAGAAGGTAGGCAATTCCCTTTATGATATGAAAGTACAAAACTAAACAGTACAAAATGACAAGAGTGTTAAGAAATCCATGTCAATACACATAATATAAAAAACAGCAGCCAGGCTCCAAAGAGCTACTTTAGGAAGTAAGCTTGGGCATGTCTAATGGGACTGACCATTTGCTTTGAATGGCAGACCTGATACCAGCTATCTGCTTTTTAAAGACCATCTTTCTGGTCTTTGCCAGGTGGCATGAAAGGCTTCAGTATGAGAAACACAAGAACCAATCCTTCTTGATGTATGGAAGGAGTTGGTAGGTATTCAGATCACAGCCAAAAGATATTCTTCAGCACTAACTGTTACATTTCATTATATCATATATTGGAAAGACTTTTTCCACTGACATGCATAAATAGTGCTAAACTAGTCATATACAACAAATTCCACTTGCTAGTCTTAAATTTCTGGGTGAACAATACAACAATGATCAAAAACAAAGATTCTTCTTCAAAACTGCTGGTTTTGCACCGCAGAGATCCTAGGATTCCACCACTTGAGCTCACCAGTCAAGTAGCAGCAGTGATCAACACAATACCTGGTACAGTCCCCATGTGGATGTCAGGAAAAGTAGTTCAGTATGTCTGAACTGCAAACCTTTTGGTATAAAAGCAGCCTTAAAATCAAGTTGAAGTATAAATCATGCTAGTGTCAACAGAGCCTACTCCCAAGTAAGCACATCCAGGATTACAGCCCGTGTCATTCCACCTCTGCCCTTTTTGCAGCTATGAAGCAGTGCAGCTACAGTGAAATAATCAGCCTAAGATATTCACCAGAAGGAAGACTAGTTTTTCCCCCCTTCCAGGTCTGCTATCAAGAATAAGAGGGGTGTTACCTTACATTTGCACACAAGTATATACAGTAATAAGAAACTTTTTGTGTATAATATTTTTAGGGGAAGAGTTGTCTTACATTCAGAGTCATCTTCCTTTCAGATAAATATGATTGGTAATCATCAAGAAGGTGCATTAGGTCCCCAGCACATTCCACTTGCAGCTGGCATTTAATTTCATAGTTCTTCTAGTGCTAACACCCTAGTAATAAGAAGCTTGTGTTTGCATTCATCTGTGAGTGACAAAAGCAGATTCAAGCTATCAGTGGTT
>NW_015170931.1:468841-470595 GCF_001447785.1 Gekko japonicus | reverse complement strand
CATTAAAAACACAACCTATCTACGATGGCATTCAGTATGTGGTTCTCTCCTGCCATGGGGGCAGGTTAAGGGCCAGACACGATGGAAACCTGTTGCCGTCCTCAACCGTAGGCCAGGCGGAACACCTCTGTCTTGTACACCCTGTGCAACCGAACTAGGTCCCACAGGGCACGGATGTCTCCAGGCAGAGAGTTCCACCAGGCAAAAGCCTGGTACCTCTCCAGCCTGAATGGGGTGGGGGGAAGCTAACTCTGCGTTTGGGTTTACAGAATGTTTCTTGGTCTGCTCACCTGGAAATGATCGTTGTTCTCCACAGATGAGCAGGCAGTTGACAAGGGACCCTGTGTGACACAGGAGAGCCCAGGGTGGCCTAGCAGTTCAAGCCGTGGTTCCTAACCTCTGGTCCACCACCCCCTACCAAGTATGCAGCATTCATACTGAATGTCCCCAAAGCTTGGTTGTAGTGATTTGACTAAGATCTGGGAGACCCAGGTTCAAGTGTCTAATCTGCGATGGAAGCTTGCTACGTGACCTTGGGCTGCTCACAGAGTCTCAGCCTCACTACCCCACAGGGTTGTCGTGAGGATAAAATGGAGGAGAGGAGAATGAGATAAAACTGCTTTGGGTCCCCATTGGGGAGAAAGGCGGAGTATAAATGAAGCAAATTAACAACGGAGGCAATTTTAGGCAGTCTCCAGATATAGGTGGTTTCCACATGGGGACAGGCTTATGTGGTTTCTCCACTCCTGGTGCAGTGGCAACACGCAGTGGCAACACGCAGCATGGCAGCATTCCCTGAGGTTTCTGTGTTCGAGTCCCTTGGCAGCGTAGAGTTGGCTGGCAACTAGCGGAAGAGGGAGTGGGTGGGGATGGGTGAAGGCACGATGTCCCTTCTGGCTAAAAGGTGGTAGTGACATCAACGCATTGGTATAACGCTCCTCTCAGATTCCACCATAGAGTCTGGGAGGGTGTCCTAGAGCATCAATACCAATGGCAGTGACATCATTTCCAGTTTTGCACCAGAAGTGGCGTCGCAATAAGACCCACTCTTCCCGATTTTCCCCCAGCTGCCCTCCCAAATTGCAGTGGGGACAGCAGGCAGAGGGCAGGAAGTCACCTAGCACTGGTGTTCAGAGGTTTACTGCCTCTGCACATGGAGGCTTCTATTAGTCATCTTGGTTGGTGGCTATTGATGGGCCCTCTCCTCCAAACAATAAGGGGACCAAGCATGCTAAAAGCTTCCAGGTTGTGGCCAAAATTCTGTCCCATGATTAATACAGGCAGCAATCTAAGACTGCAACTTAACAAATGATTCTAATGCCTTCTAGAATAGATAAGATTTCAAATGACACTGGAAATGCCTGAAATAAGAATGCTACGTGTAAGTCGTGGGGATAGGGTTGCCAGATCCTGAGGGGAGCAGCAGTCACTGCCCACATGACCTGGAAGTGACATCATCATGTCCAGGACGTCAGGGTGACAATCTGGTATTTGGGCAAAAACTCTATGGTAGAAAAAGAAGAGAAGAAGAGATTGGATTTATACCCCGCCCTTCACTACCCGAAGGAGTCTCAGAGCGGCTTACAAATCCATTTCCCTTCCCCTCCCCACAACAGACATCCTGTGAGGTTGGTGGGGCTGAGAGAGCTGTCTCGAGGACTGCCCTTGAGAGAACAGCTCTGAAAGGACTTGTGAGTGACCCAAGGTCACGCCAGCAGCTGCATGTGGAGAAGTGGGGAATCAAACTTGGTTCT
>NW_015170931.1:464052-466290 GCF_001447785.1 Gekko japonicus | reverse complement strand
ATCCTTTTCTTGTACCTTTTTGTATTTTAATGTTTTGGGTCATATCTCAGTTAACTATTACTTTTGCCCACTGTTCAGTATATATTGCTTTAATATTTGCGTAGAATTGTGGGCCACAGTCCCAGGCTGCTAATTTTTGTAGTAAGAATTCTAGTTTACATTGTCAAAGGCTTTTTCAGCATCAAGAAACATTAGTGCCATTTGTTTTTCTGGGTGTAACTCATAATATTCTAATACATTAAGAATTATCCACATATTATTCTTAATTTGTCTTTTTGGTAAAAATTCTGCCTGGTCTTGGTGAATAATTTGTACTAATAGTTTTTTCAGTCTTTTAGCTATTATGGTTGCAAATATTTTATAGTCATTATTTAGTAAGATATGGGTCTATAATTTTTGATATTTTTTCATCTGAGTTTGGTTTATGGATTAAGGTGATCAGCGCATGGTTCCATGAGTCCGGAGGTTTTTCCGTTTTTGTTATACTTTGCAACAGTTTTTTAAAGGGTAACGATATTTGCTCCTCAAAAGTTTGATATATTTCTGTTGGTAATCCATCTGGTCCTGGTGTTTTATTTATTTTTTTGTTTCTCTATTGCTTCTGTAATCTCACAGATTGTAATTGGCTCATTTAGCATTGCTTTTTGTTTTTCATTAAACTTTTTAGTATTCCATTTAAGTCCACGCTCTTAACCACTACACCAAACTGGTAAATTTGGCTTCTACAACAGAGTTTTTGCCCAAATACCAGAACATTGCCCTGATGTCCTGGATGTGATGAAGTCACTTCCAGGTCACATGGGCAGTGACATAGACATGTTGCTGCACGCTGGCTGGATTTCCCTCTTTATGGGGTTAAGCTCCCCCTACCCGTCAGCTGATCAGCGATGGGGAGGTGAGGCCTGGCAACGGGGAACCCCCACCTCTGCCTGAGGGTCTGGCAACTCTACTTGGGGAAGGGAGTTCCACAGTTTAGGGCCAGCAATGGAAAGGTTTCTCATATGGATCCCCACTTAAGGCCCTGCTGAAAGTGCAGATTCCTGTGACCCGCTTCCCCCCTAGAGGGTTTCAGAGCACAGCCAGGAACAGATGTGTGGAGTTGGCCTTTGGTGTCCTTTGGTTCAAGGTTGTCACAATCAAAACAAGCATATGGAGCTGGGCCTGGAAACAAACAGGAAGCAAATGCAATTGGTAAAACGCTGACGTAACAGGCTCATTGGCTCATTGGATGTTACATAAAATGGGTGGGTATTTGAATAAATATTTGTGAATCGAGTCTGCCCTTCATGTCTACTTGGGCCCTGAGCTGCTGGTCTAAACGAGTGGATGGTTTCATGCATCAGAGACACAGGCCAAGGATAAGAACCCATTTCTTTCTTTTTGTTTAAAGGGACAGTTCTGTGTGCCTGGTTCTGCAATAGTTATTGCGACATATGCACATCACCACAGCAATTTCTTAAAAATACACGGTGGTGGATTCAACCAAGTTTCTCCACTGGTAACAAATGGAGGAGGGAGACTCCTTTGACTATCCAGAGGGTTATGCTGGGGATCATGAGACTTGCATGGACAACAGCTACCTGGGACAGAGATTGTAATAAAGAGAGAAATTTTTGTTTATTTGTTTAAACAAATAAAGAGAGCCAGTTTGGTGTGGTGGTTAAGTGTGTGGACTCTAATCTGGGAGAACCGGGTTTGATTCCCCACTCCTCCACTTGCACCTGCTGGATGACCTTGGGCAAGCCGTAGTTCTAATACGAGCTGTTCTTGAAAAACAGCAGTTTCTTTCAGAGCTCTCTCAGCCCCACCTACCTCCCAGGGTGTCTGTTGTGGGGAGGGGAAGGGAAAGGAGACTGTGAGCCGCTCTGAGACTCCTTTGGGTAGTGAAGGGCGGGGTATAAATCCAATCTCTTCTTCTTCAAACTATTTCAATGCCACGTTTCCACCCAAATAGGGTCCCCACGGTGGGGGAACAGCCTATATAAAACCTCAGATATGCAGACGATGCCACCTGTGAATTTCTACTTGTTTCAGACTTCACCACTGAATTTCTACCTGTTTTTGAAAAATTGTTCTACTTCTACCTGTTTTTGGAAAATTTGTTCTACTTTATATGTTTAATTAAATTTATTGACCATTGATGTTAAATTTGGGCACATGCATTTTTTTCTTGTTTTGATACATTGCTGTGCCATTGCCTTTCATCTGATACCACCCTAATGGCAGAAAGTGAAGAGC